>NC_090266.1:491745298-492048958 GCF_040414725.1 Anabrus simplex
ATACATAGTTACCCATTTTCAATGGAGTGGAAGCGCGCTGTCGGGTGAGAGTATAGTGTGATGAATTTGGTCCCGGAGTGAAACGTTTTTCTAGGCTCATTTAAACTGTGTCTGACAATAAAAAGATCTAGTAGAAATTTTCAGTCATTTCGTGAAAATCCAGTTATTAAAATACGATATCATTTTATGCGAAGTTATTCATTATTAATGCACTGTCCGATATTAGGCGTCGTGAATTCTAGTAAGAATTTTATTCCAGTTCTTTTGTCGGTGATAGTCGTGAGTTTATAAAATGACTTTAAAGTAACTTAGAAGTTTAGATGTCGGTCCATGACATAGACGCAGGTCACATCGATTCAATTAAGGGTCCATGTCGTATAACCACTGTGTGGCACACACCGATTGGACTGCCTTAATTATACCCAGAGTCCTGAGTTCGTGTTACGAGGTCTGGACCATAACGAATCACTATGATGGTACATGTAGTCTCACATGGAAGCCGAATTTAAGGATTTCCAGACTTTCCTTTCTTTAATAAAAAATGAGACAATGGTTTCTATTAAGAATGCCCTTCAGGCAGACACGTCAAAGGCTCACACCAGTGTTCTGACCTTCTATGTAATAAAAATGATTGTGGTGTCCAGTGGACACGATTAATTTCAATGAGACCGTTGACAAATCAGAATACTTCAGAATTTCATGAATAAATAAGAATCTTTTAAATAGACCTTTCATTTAGTAGATAGATTAGAATTACTGAACCCTACCTTTACCTCAGCAAGTGACAAAGAACCCGATACTACCCAAGAGACAGATCTCATGAACTTTGCTGATACGTAAGAAAGGTAGGTATCTCTCAATATGGATCAAGAGGGTTCAGTATGCTTTTAGACTTTAAGTACGATGCGTTTTTTCTTGCTTTCCCATAAATGAGGAGCATGTCAACGTATTCCTCTGTAGAAAACATGCCGAATGACAGAACGATTACAGTACATTCAGGCCCTAACCAGCGGAGTATGCGCAGGGCACAAGATGACTAACAACGTCACTCTACTGTTTGAATGTGGCAAACGAGGGTCTGTGCTTACGTATTCAAACATCATACCCATGCAAAGATATTTGAACAATGCAGGTTCGAACCGCTGCTGGTACATTTCGTCAATTGCTAGGCGAGCGGATAACCACATATGCTACGCTATACTGCTGAAAACATGTTGGTGGTACGAGGAGAGTAGATAACATCGATGCCTTAGTGAACAAACGTTATATGTCCATTTATGGCTAGTTTGGTGTTAATACCATTTTGGATGTCTCTCAAACATATCTAGCTAATTCACAATTATAATATGTCCAAATAATAGGGAACATTCTGATTTCCAAGGTGCAAATATTTCATGTCCTAGTTAAATCAACAACTCTATTTTACGAATGTTGTATGTCCCGTATAACAACTTTAGCCTAGGTATGTCCATTTGGTTTACATTTCACTTGAAGGCTCAGATATTGCACGTCCGGTCATACTATTTTGTTATAGAAAATTTCAAGTTCTTACTGCCTTGATGGAGTACAAATATTATATGTCCTGGACACTGTTTAGAAAGATTTGAGACATACTTATAACTGAACAGTGATTATTCAACTTTATTTAATTACTTATCGTCCATAGCTTGCGATTTTATTAACAAAATAAAATCATTTAATAATAAATGATGAAAACAAGTGTTGAAATCAATTCCGTTGAGAAATACAACCTTTGTGCTTTGAAGTTCTCTTTAACATTGTTAATGCCAAATGTTGTATGTCCCAAACTTCCATTAAAATTTAGTGAATAATTCCTGTACTAATGCACAAAAATGTGGTTCAGTTGTTGAAATGCAATTGCAAAGAAACAATTTACAGATCAGTAACACTGGCTACAGCTATATTATTTATTGTAACTGCAACTTTCTTCCTTCTTTCTTAATCAGCTTACCCTCAAGGATCGGTTTCTCCCTCAGACTCAGCGAGGGATTCCACCTCTACCACCACAAGGGTCATGTCCTGGAGCTTCAGTCTCCGCGTCGGGGGATACAACTGTGAAATATGACCAGCATCTCGCCCAGGCGGCCTCACCTGCTACGCTGAACAGGGGCCTTGCGGGAGTATGGGAAGATTGGAAGGGATTGACAAGGGAGAGGAAAGGAAGCGGCAGTGGCCTTATGTTAGGTACCATCCCGGCATTTGCCTGGAGGTGAAGTGGGAAACCACGGAAAACCAATTCCAGGTTGGCTGAGGTTTGAATCGAACCCACCTCTACTGAGTTGACCTCCCGAGGCTGAGTGGACCCCATTCCAGCCCTCGTAGCACTTTTCAAATTTCGTGGCAGAGCCGGGAATCGAACCCGGGCCTCCGTGGTGGCATCTAATCACACTAACCAGTACACCACAGAGGCGGACAACTGCAACTTCATAAACTTTCAAATTGAGTTTCTTCAGAATGATGATTTTTGCACTAAGCCATTAACATACACCATCCGGTTCGGTGTTTAAGACATTGATTACTGCCCTGTTACCTAGTTTTATGCATTGATTCCCCTCTTCGTTTCACCCGGTCACGACGCACGACACATTAACATAGTTACATGTTAAAAGGGCGATACTACATGACTGCGAACGGATGATATAAGTTTTCGCTAGGGTTCAAAATGGAGTGCAAAATGTGCTCACTGAACATTAGTGTCACGTAGTACGCCCGCAGGGGAATATCACACCTATGACCTGCACGCTAGTTGGGCTGCAGCAAACGGTATTGGAATTGGCTGCTGAATCATACTGTATATCTGGCATAATTCACAATAATATTCTACATAAATGCGCTTTCCATTACTTTGCAGGCTGAATGGCTCAGACGGTAGAGAGCTGGTCTTCTTCAACCCAAGCTTGTGCATTCGATCCCAGCTCAGACCAGTGGTATTTGGAGGTACTCAAATACGTCAGCTTATAAACGGTAGTTTTACTGATACGTACGAATAGAACTCTTTCGCAACAAAATTTCGGCACTTCCACGTCTTCAAAAATGCATAAATATAGTTAGTAGGACGTAAAAGGAATATTAGTGTTTTCATTCCCTCGCTTCTCATATGTATTGAACCCTTTTACCTGGATATTCAGCGATGAACTAAACGTTACCTTATATGTGATAATAGCATGAACATGAGATTTCTTCTGCAGGGTCGCTTACAGTTTCTTCATCAGTTGCTGATATATCCTAAGGTGTTCAGGATTTTCTAACTACTCGGAATTAAATAATGGGATAGGCTAGTTTAAATTATTTACTAAATGATCAAGGAAGAAATTAAATTGACTTGCTAACAATCATTAATAATCAAACAAACCTGGGTGGATTCGGGAGTTTTAATGAATGACGTTTAAATATTAGAACACATTGGAAATTATTTACACGCTAGCTTGGTTAAGGAAGTGATCACTTAACTATCTGAAGGGCAACTTTAATGGAAAACCATTCATGTAATTTAGGATGATTAAGGGAGGAAATCTCTGGAAGTTCCTTATTTCGGTTTCCCTGTGCAACCGCATGTAACACGATTCTGTCATGGTGATCCAGGTCTTGTGAGATGAGCTCGGTACTCTTGGTATAATTAAGGCCGTCCAATCGGCATGTGCCACACAGAATATTGGTTACACGACATGGGCCCTTAATTAATTCGGCGTGACCTGCGACTATGTTATGGACCGATATCTATCCATATTACATGATCAATTCCAGTCTGTGGGGCTGATGGCCAAAGGAAATACATTACTATGGATGATGATCCAAATATATAAAATTATTGAGGCTTATGACCGGAAACAAATCTAAGTTAATGTGGCTGATTGCCAAAATAAAGTAAAGTTAGTGTGGCTGATGGCCAAAGTATACATTTAATAAATCCTCAGTAATTCATGTGTTCAACAAATTCAAACATCAAAATAAAAACAACAAATGCACAGCTTTATATTTGGCAGCAATGCTCCTTTAAATCGAGTAGTTCCCCTTAGCGTTACTTTACAAAGTTACTTCCCGACAACAAAAATCTAAAATTTCCAGGTTGCACCCCAAATGAATTACCTGGATTTACTTAATTATTCAAAATTTGATTATTCAATTTATAAGCTATTTGAATTTATCACCTATTAATTAAACAAAACTATGTAATATCGGATCAACAAGTATCCCCAGAAATCTGTTAGTCTTCTTTTAAGTATAATTGAAATAATATTTAACATTATTCTGACCTTTCTTGAACAGATATTGATAATTTCATTGACATTTCTTGTTGAATTGGTCACAATTATGCGGAACAGTCGTTAGTTCCTTGCAGTTCCTGTAGGGAAACACTAATGTGCATGAGTACCTATTACCGCCTTTATTATATCTCTGTATACCCTATTTGCATCTAAAGCAATAAGCAATAAGAACTATTATAATGGGTAACCCCTAACATACATTCCATGAAACAGTTCACAAGTAAACAATTCTAAAGCAAAACACTAATACATTAATCCATCTTATCTATGTGCAACTACTTCGGTGATCCTTGGACTAAGCTGCAGCATGCACGTCCATGTGGTTCCATATCCACGAGTATGCACCTCACCAAGACCTATGGCGACTGCACTTACTGCATCAATGATCTTTTCGGTTATGACCAGCTACCACAATTAGCAAACAATCCGCGCTTATACTAACCAATGACAACAACCACAAACACTTCAGATAATGAGTTGCGCAAAGAAAATCACCTAAACGTCATTAAAAAGTGAAATACAGATTATGATATTTGAGCACCTCTCTAGTATCAATCTGATACATGAACATAACATTTTTGACACCCCTCAAAACAAATAACTTAAATAAATTATCACTACGTTATCCTGATCACATCAAGACAATAAAGACCGGACACTTAAATTCATCATCTTCCACGACCAGCTAGAAATTACATTTCCCTATAAAATAACTGTGTGTAGAATGAAATACAAATCATGTTCCCCTATTAAATCTAAATGTAAAATCGACCTAGATGTCCCACTCCGCAAAAGTTATAGGAATATAACCTAACAAACAGGTCGTCAGCTTACATGACTTACCATCTATACCCGGTCTCCTAGCACGAAACTTGTTTCTTTCACTCTACACAGATGAAACAATAAACATTTCCTAACTGTCTCAAATTGAGATTCTTGCCAAGGTTATTCATAACTTGAAATATCAAATATGTATTTTTATTACTAACAAATACATCGCAAATGGGAAATATTCCAGTGGCATTGGTCACTTACAGTAGTGTAATATTAAAGTAATGTTTACATAATTACCCAACAACAACAACAACAAGTGTGCAACAAGCAACTCCATTGAAAGAAAATATTGCAAGAAATACTACTTGTTTAACATTCTCTATCCAGCATCATCATATACAAATTCGCACACAACGTAAGTATTTCCAGTACTCAACAGTCTAATGAATTATTGGATTTGGAAAGGGATTCGATTTAAAATGTGACACAGGAGTACTATCACGACATTCACCAAATTACATAGGGCTTCATATAAAAACACACACATGGCTACATTACATTCCCATACCGTTCGACACATAAACAACCTCCTCGGGTCCTTTCCCAAAAGAAGATCCCGGTATTACCACCACCTTAAATACATAAGTATTCAAAGTGGCACCAATTCTCAATACGAAACTGCATGACTTAACCGCCTGAGCTACAAAATCTCCTTAACACAACAACAGCATAGAATATACAGCTTACAATATTTAATATCCACAGTTGTGATGGAACACGCCCGTCTATCCTCGCCCTAGAAACTTAATTTGAGAATCGGACACTGGAAACGACGCTTCTTTGGCCAGAATCTACGTAGTTCTCAACAAAGTAATTTTTCAAACATTATCACATTGACTCTCAGATCACAACATCCCTCCTGAAATACTCTACTCTACAATTAATTTTTATCATCGGGGAAAATACAGCTCTCTTATCAGGCAACACATGAGCAATCGCAGTTGGAACAAATGGTGCAATGCCAGGATATAACCCCGTTCTCTGATGCATTAAAAATAGAATATTAGAAAAAAATCATAATATGAGAAATGAAACTACCCAATATGGGTATCAAAAACAGCAAATTTCATTCAAAACAACTGATTTCAAAATTTCTAAATAATTCTCACAAAACTTTACCTGCCAAATTAGGTCTGTAATAAATACTACGAAATAATACAGCCTTCTAACTACGAGGTAACCTTCCCACTACTGCTTAATACTGTTTTTACGCAAACACAAACAAAAACTCTCGCTGTCTCGCGATAAATTACCCATACATGAAATAAAAGTATACCAAGCATTACTGACAAATGGGTGGCCAAATTACGCCAGAGAGAAAACGGAAACAGTGACCTAACAAAGAAATCATTATTTACATCATGGTAAGTCACCAACCTTTATTGTTGAAAGTTTGCCTCCATCGTGAAAAATCGCCAGCTGCCTCTATTTATTTACCAATCCATCCTGACAAGGTGATTGGTTTAGAAATCACATCTTTCTCATTTAAAATTTTCGTGGATTTCTGTGTAATTTTTTTTTGGATTTAAATTTTCTGTTACCTGCAAATAATGACATATTAGGTAAAAAAGTACCTTCACAAGCAATTCTTGTCTCTTGAAGAAACATACTTGTGTTTTATCAGCAATAGGGTGACACGCACACGGACACTCTTCCGTACAAGACACCTCGCATTTTGACTGTTTGCAGGATCGCGGAGTTAATGAGGACCGTCTATAACCTGACTGTTCACCGTCATGTACAGGCATCAGTTAAAACTATCACCTTAAATAACTGCTCACGTAAAGTCCTTTCTGCAGAAAATAACGTGTGCCGTTAATGTGTCCCTGATTAGCATCAAACTGACGTTAAACAACTATATATTCAACCAGGTATTAGTTAAATGCGTCCCTCACATTGATACCATTAGAAAATGTTTATGTCCCATATTGACTCTCATTCCCCTATAACGCGTTTTTCGGCTATGTCCTTTCTTTCGCGACTAGACCGTAAGTCCCATAACACTGGACTTAGCCGACAAAATGATGTAGTTTTCAACCTTATGTAATGCTGAGTGGATTCACATCGAAATCTCGGACAATACTGACAACAAAGCAACATGGTTCTCCTTGTTTTATCAGCTTACCTATCCACTCCAAGACTAGCCAACAATGTAACCGAACGGATAACGAACAAATCTTTTCTTCTAGAAGTTTCAAAAATAACAAACTTAGCACTGTGATCGATAAGTACAACATCCACACCTCTGTTCTGGCAATAATTAAAAGGTTTAATTTTATATGATTTGTACTTGAAAATGAGTTGTTTTCCGGGCACAATTTTCTCTTCTGCTCAAGACGAAGTCATAGGAATATTGAATTTGGAGCGCACTACCGGAATCTCCTTTCTATTTTCAGTTTGAGGCTTAACTATTTTCCCTTGTAGTCCTACATCGCCCACACGTAACAATGACGCCACTTTACATCTCGTGGGAGCATATGAACTACCACTTGTTCACCACTGTTCTGTCCGGCTCCATGGCTAAATGGTTAGTGTGCTGGCCTTTAGCCACAGCGGTCCCGTGTTTAATTCCCGTCAGAGTCGGGAATTTTAACCTAAAGTAGTTACTTTCGCTGGCACGGGAGCTGGGTGTATGTGTCGTCTTCATCATCGTTTCATCATCATCATCATCATCACCACCACCACCACCACCACCACCACCACGACGCGCAGGTCGCCTACGGGAGTCAAGTAAAAATACCTGCATTTGGAGAGCCGAACTTGTACTCGGACACTCCCGGCACTAAAAGCCATACGCCATTTCATTTACTACTATTCTCCCAATCCAGAAAAAATAAATTTAGCTCCTAATCTCAATATTCCAGATCACTCGACGTCATATATTTTCGTAACTTTTGGGCTCTGTTTTAGTCTGCACCAAATGTTTTGGGTTCAGTATCTATCTTTGGATATCCAGCAATTACCTAAAAAACGCACTTATACAGTCGATATTCTTCTCCTTTTTGATGATTATGAACTATCTTCGTCTCCTGTATAATTCAGATGGTGTGAATGTAGGGGAAATACCTGATATTAAGCAGAAAAAGATAAGCGAAGCAAATCATTTCTGCGCTACAGAAACACATTATTTACGTTATCCAGTATTTACTTTTATTCCGCATGATGGAGTTAGAAGTTAATAAATCCTTGTGATTGATAAAATGTAACGCTCAAATGTACTTTAAAACGAGTCCAGTAAACAACTGCACGCTGTACTAAATGGAGGACGAGAGCAGTAGTTTTACTGCAAAGTTAAAGTAACTGGTTAAATATATGAAAAGTTACTTTTATTTTAGTGAAATGCACGATGTGCGCTTAATGAACGGTGTGTTTTTCGACTGGCTTAATTAACAATCACTTAAGCACTGGAATTTAAGAACAGTTCAGTGTAATTCTGAGAGTAGAAGTCACCTAAAGGTGATGGTTAAGAAGGGTGTTTTCAGGGTTTGTTACTTGTTTAGGAATGCAATCTTTTCTACTCACTTCAATTTCATAACTTATTTTTTATAATCGCAATTTCTCAACATCGATTGGACTAATCAACAATTCACTATTCTCCGGTCTGGATGCGGCAGAACACACGATAACTACAAACGCTTATTCATTTATTGTGGACCGGAAAGAATGTACTAGAAGTGATGTAGAAGAAAGAAAGAAATTTCTGTTGCAATCTGTCAGGCAATTCTCTTTATTTTACACTATATTTCTCATTTTTCTACAATAGATATGATTGATTTTTAATCTTCATAGGAAATATTCCTGTGCGGATGGTTCTCATTGTGATTGTCAGGTCTCACTTTTCCTTTTTTCAGGAACTGCCTGGTCGAGGCGGTAATGGCGTGCTCCGTTCATCCGGAATGATGTGGATACGATTCCCTGTCAGGAAGTCGAAAATTTAAGAAACGAGATTTCCAATTCCAGAGGTGCACATAGCCCTACGGTTCACTCAGCGTACACCAGAAATTTGTACCAGGTTAATTCCTTGGGGCAAAGAGGCCGATCGTAGAGCTAACCACTCTACCCCATGAAGTGCCCTTCCAAGGGCTCTCATGGCCTGTACGGAGACGACCTTTGACTTTTTCTTTGTTTCACCGATATTGATCAACCATGCCATTCTTGATCATATGCCGGTGAGAAGTATTGAGTTATTTTCAGGGCGAACGTGGAGAAGAAGTCTTGTCTAGTGGACTTGTCCTTTATTGATGTGCTTATAACATGTTCTGCTGCTGAAACATCCGGAGCCGGGCTGAGTGGCTCAGACGGTTGAGGCGCTGGCCTTCTGACCCCAACTTGGCAGGTTTGATCCTGGCTCATTCCGGTGGTATTTGAAAGTGCTCAAATACGTCAGCCTCGTGTCGGTAGATCTATTGGCACGTAAAAGAACTCCTGCGGGACTAAATTTCGGCACCTCGGCGTCTCCGAAAACTGTGAACGTAGTTAGTGGGACGTAAAGCAAATAACAGCAGAAACATCTGGAAGTGATTAAATTCATTCTCTGATTTGATTTTCTTATTTATTTCTGCATTTACTAACCGAATAGTATTGATGATTGACAATATACATTAAGGGTTTTATGCTAATCATTTTTAACAAGTGAACCATTATTCTCAGTGTTCGTGCTTTTTCAGTGTTAATCTACTTTCTATGTTTGCAAGAATAATTTATGTTTTGAATGTTATCTTGATTCCTTGATATTCAGTCTTTGACATGATTCGACCTAGGACTTTCAGCATTAATGGTGGACACCTCATCCGCAGCCTCATGATTAAACCAGTGCGGACAGCGTTCAGTTCTTGACGATGGATGCTCACCACAACAATGTGATGCAATATCTCGTGAATAACTTTACCGAAGTGAGTAATGTGCACGATACACGCCAGGAGAAACATCTTGGATATCTAGGGCAGGGCGCTCCGGTGACAGAGAAAGAATTCTAAATGGCTGTTCGATAAAACATACATTTCGAAGAAAAGAGGCACACCGGATGGTGACTAGGAGTGAAGTAGGTTATCAAACTCACCATCTGCTACTATCCTTCCCCTCCACAGTCAAACCCAGCTCATCGGTATATGTCGCTATGGGTAGAAGTACAGTTGAGGCCTTGATTATGTAGCTCAATGGCAATTATGATGTAACAGTGCTAGGCATTCAAAGGCCGTAGGAGCAACCAAGTAAGGCTATATTTTCTACCTGAGGAAAGTGATTGCAAATTTACTGGAGATAATCCTGAAAGATTTTATTAATATAGTGCAATTACTTTCATTGTGATAATAGGGGACAAGGTGTACGTGAAGGGAAATGTATTAGAATATTGTGGATCGAAAGACATGTTCATCTTAAATAGATGATTTTACAAAAATAAAAGGAAGAAAGCAAAGATTTATAACAGTCGAGGTCTATAGAGAAATTGAAAGTTCTGTTGCAAAAATGGGTGACTTTTTCTATATAAATTCGTATGAAACTTCAAATACTTCACCGAAAGTTCGTACGTCGACTGAACGTTTTTATTTTCCACAGCACGTACCACTAAAGTAGATGTCCACGAGTACAGAAAGTGCTCATTTTTCATAATCTTACATTTATAACGTATGGTTGAAACGTAAATAAAGTGGCAGATAACCCATTTTTGCGCTGAAAGGGCAAGAATTTGATAAAAATTTACTGAATACACGGTTTGTTCTACAAATATGAACTACGACAAGGAGAAAACAAAACGTGCGTATTAAGTATAGTTAAGGGTAGTGTTTAGTAATGATGTGCAACTATTGGCAAATCACACATAAAAGCGTTCTTCAATCACTATCTTCAACTTCATCTTCTGAAGAACTAAAAACATTGTAGAAAGGGAGTTAATTTGGTGACAAATATTTGTACTCCGACTTGAGGGCATTATTGCGCTTTGCAGGTGAACATGGAACTTGACTTGCAACAGAAACGAGGTAACTCCAGGAGGCACATTCTTTCTCAACAAAATCCAACAGTGTGTCAACTCCAACCGCACTGTAACGCACTGGCTACTGATCGGTTGACATTTTTTCTTTTTTCCTACTTGTTTAACGTCGCACTAACACATCGAAGGTTGTTGGCGACGGAATGGTGGGAGATTGGTAAGGAAGCGGCCGTGGCTTTCATTAAGGTACAGCCCCAGCATTTGCCGGGTGTGAAAATGATGAGCAACCAAGTGAGGCTATATTTGGTACCTGCGTTAAGTGATTGCAAATTTGTTGGAGATAATCCTCAAAGATTCGATACAATTAATTGCATTGGGTAATAGGGTACAAGGTACGGAAAACCTTCTTCAGGGCTGCCGATAGTTCAAACCCACTATCTCCCAAATGCAAGCTCACTTGCTCGGTGTCGGTTGAACTAAAAATCCGACTGCATGAAACCGTCAATACAAGAATTTCACCAAAAGGTGGAGCTACCCAGTGTTTTACAATGGACCCGTCAATGGAATTAATAATATGTTCATTAGAAACCCTAAAGTACACGAAATGAATCGATATCTTGAATTGGCGGATATTGTATCACAATTCGTGACTTATTAATTTAAGAATAACATAAAATAGAGAGAGGAGGAAAACATTTGGAATAGAAGAGACTAACATTCATTACATACGGATGGTGTTAAGAGGAAGACGGAAAAGTGAGAATGATTTTAGACTAGAAGATATCATTATAGACGTGGTACAGAAGAGTGCTTGGCGTGTGGTGTTGCTGTCATCGTAATACATGTGTCTTACTCGAGGGTATTTCAGTGAAGAGAGAAGTTAAGAGTGCAAAGTGGTATATTAAGATAGGTGTTGCCACGTAGCTGTCCCACTGTCCATTTCAATGCATATATTTGACCGTGATTACTATTTACATACCACCAGTAACTCATGTATCGCCGAAAATCTATCGATGTCAGTGCTACGTTGAACGGGAAGCGAATGAAACAAGCTAAGGTCCTGATAACACTCAAACAATTTAAGTAAGTCAGGAATCAGGAACTGAGAGCAGAATATTTGGGAATTGCGTACACATTCGAAAAGAGCTTGGTAACATTTAAAGTTAGAACCGATAAAGACAGTATAAGGAAACACAACAATGGGTTTAGCAGTTGCGATAAATGAACTTCTATGACCAGAATCTCAAAACAAAGATCGTTTGGTAGATTAAAAAATAGTTTGTAATGATACCTCGCATGGACTAGATATTCAACAACCTTGGCTAGAGGAGGTTATTGAAACCGTCAAGGTAGAAAAACTGAACATATCTGGAAGTATTAGGGGAAAAAAATACATGTTTAAAGAAGCAACTGAATATCCAAAAATGGCAACTACAATAGCTGAAGTTTTAAGAAGGTATTTGAAAAAGTATAAAGAACATAGTCATCTTCCAGATATTTTAGGCAGAAGGAAAGTTATATTATGTATATATAATATAATATATTATATTATATTATATTATATTATATTATATTATATTATATTATATTATATTATATTATATTATATTATATTATATGCTCCGGAAATATTCGCCCAATAGCAGTGTTATAAGAAGAGGTAGGCCTAGGGGCTGGATAATAAGGCTCCGTAAATTAAAATATGCCCAAAACTTTATTTTACAAACAGAACAAGTTGTCTTCCTTCGTTTTTACAAGATTTGAAGATATTTAACATAATTAAATCACGCATGTCTTGAGTAATACAAAGGAACGGGAATATATTATAACGACTTTAAAACAACGGGGGAGCCAGCCCTCTTTAACAGGTACCATTCAGTTTACAACAAGTGAGAGAAAAGTGTCTTACGCCGAACAACTAGAGCATAACCAGGCTATCTGACACATTAAACATAATTTAAATTAAAACACTCTCCAAAATAAGCGGAGAACACTTGAACAGATTTAATACGAAAGAGAAACCAGAGTTAACACCGAATTAGTTAAATAGCCTCCGTATCTCGAAATCAATTTTCAAAGGCATGTTAAGAAATGCCACCAAATACATTTACAGTACCATTAACTTACAACGCTAGATACAACCTTCAAATACTTGCACGACTTAGCAGAGGCTTATCCCTCTACATACGGAGGTTTCAGATCGCCTATAGTACAGACACTTCCCTGAAGGGGAAAACATATTTACAAAATAATACAAGGTATTTTTAAGTACCAGCGGGCTTACACCCTTAGAGCTCTCAAAGAGTTACAAGTTTACAATGGATACATGTTAATAATAGGTGTTTTCTAATACCTCAGGCCTATCCCATACGTTGACATTCCAAAAAAACGAAGTCCCACTCTCTTACCTCCACGCTTCGTGACCGGGGACGAAGGGCCAGGGAAAAGAGCCCTACAAGGGAGCTCACAGCTCAAGTGCCAGCAGGCAATTCGCACCAGGCAGAGTAACCACCGCAAGCAGCGGCGAAGGTCAAGTCAGACGCAACTCGCCAGAGGGGCGAGGAGGAAAGGGAAGAGCCGTGAAGCGAAGAGAGCGGGACCTCGATCCAAGGGGCGGCGCTTCAGGGCGAAAACAATCTCAATTTCCCTGAAGCCATGCGGGGGGAGCAAAGGCAATGGTTTATTATTGTAAGGTGAAACCCATAGCAAAATAAAGAATATATTTAAAATACATCCAACAAGTTCACAATAAACAAGATAGCTTGCAAACATTATAAGGAACATGGAACAAACAAACGATCGCAGGGGAGAGTAAAAGTTTTTCATGGCACATTATATATTTTTACAATAGTTCAAGTGTTTGCCCCTCAGCAAGGATGCAGTAGTGATGAGAAAACAGAGTTCCTGAATGGTTTGGAAGATCAAATACGAGAAGACTGTGTTATGATAATTGGGGATCTGAATGCCCAATTTGGGGCCAATAGATCTAGATACGAGTTGGTGACTGGCCATTTTGGATATGGAAAAAGAAATGTAGAGGGCGAAAATATTTTAAATCTGTGTGTAAAAAAACAAACTTTTAATAAAAAGTACAATATTCAAAAAAGGGATAGCCATATGATTACCAGATATGGCTGAGATTGGAAATCAAAAGACAGTTATTGATTATGCGATAACTGATAAATTAATTGGTGAAAAAGTGAGGAATACGAACGTTATCCCAAGTGAAATCTCGGATAGCGACCACAGACTTCTAGTATTGGATCTAAATTGCACAGTTAAACCTACGCCTGCAGTCAAGAACTAAAGAATGGAAACTGAACAATGAAGAAACCAAGAGGGATTTTCAAAATTTGATAGCGACTAAATTGCCAAAAGATAAGGCAGGTAGTGTTGATTGACAGTTTGATGCATTTAGAAAAACAATAGTTAACTGTGCTATTGAGGTATGTGGTAAAACGAAAGGTAAAGTCAAGGAGAAAGAAACAAGTTGGTGGAATGATAGAGTAAAGCATACAATTAAAGAAAGAAACACAGAAATGAAAAGCAAGGCTTTTAAGAAATATAAACAGGCTCAGGAAATCGTACCAAGGAACGATGAAAAAAATAGGAAGACTGGAACAGGAGTGGAGGAATAAGAAACTCCAGGTAAAAAGAGTAAAAGGGATAGTAAAAGAAATCAGAAAATGTAATACGGGTTAATGAAAAGTAAAACATCAAAATAGGGAAGAAATTGAAGCTATTGGAGCAGAGGACGGGATCATTATCAGAGACATGGTAGGAATCAGAGAAGAAATGAAGAGTTATTTTGAAAAAATATTGAATGGGGAATGTGAACAAGAACAATTTACCCAAGTCACTAGTTCATTACAGAAGGAACAACCTACAATTACTTGGAAGGAGATAGACAATGCCCTAAAGAAAATGAAAATTGGAAAGTCAGCAGGAGCAGATCAACTAACAGCTGACATGATTAAGGCTGCTGGAATCCCTGGAATACAGTGGCTACATCGAACACTGGAAAAAAGGAATTATAATACAATTGTTTAGAAAAGGAAGTAGAAGGAATTTCACCAATTATAGAGGCATCACTCTTTCATCATATTGCCTTAAGATAATGGAGAAGATTACAGAACAGAGAGAAATAATGGAAGATCAATTTGAAGAGGAACAACATGGATTTAGAAGAAATAGAGGAACCACAGATTTCGTTTCCTCACTCAGGCATCTAATGGAAACATTTTGGAAAAAGAGAAGGACTTGATAATAGTGTTTTTGAATTTGTAAAAAGCAGGTGACGGGGTGGAGAGTGGAAAAATATGGGAATGTTTAAAAAAACATATCATCCTAGATCATCGCAGAAGCACTAATTAAAAGAGTTTGGATGTTGCATGATGGTTGTGAAAGTTGTGTCCATGTAGGAGATGGAAGCTCTCAGTGGTTTAAAACAAGAACAGGTGTTCAACAAGGGAGTTCTTTTCCCCATTGCTCTTCATTTCACTCATGGATACTATTCTAAAGGAACTCAAAGAAATAGATGAGGAAGATCTTCATGCACTTGTTTTTGCTGATGATTTTGCCATTTGGGGAGAAACTGAGATATATTCGGAGGATACTGGATTTTTTGACCACCAAGTTTAAAGAATATAAGTTAACTGTGAGCAAGAGCAAAAAAGTGGAAATAAAAGTTGGTAGGGCAAGTACACCTTGTAATCTCAACCTCGAGAGCGAGAAGATTGAATGTGTGAATACCTTTAAATATCTGGGGAGTAAAATATCAAATGACGGAAGTGGCAAGAACAAAGTGTTGAACAGGGTGCAAAAAGGGTCCAACTTCTTCCATCCAGTGCGGAACATAGCATGAAATAAGGGAGTTCCTCCTGCTTAAGACTTATCTCCTGCCCATCATGACGTATAGTCTGGAGAGTTGCATCATACATCAAAGAGAGGTAAGTCTACTGCCAGCTGTTGAAATGAAGTTCCTTTGATCATCTGTACAGAAAACAAGGAAGGACAGAATTATCAGATACGAAGAGACTTGCAGGTCAACCTGACCATGGAAGAAAGACTGAGTGTTGGAAGGCTGAAGTGGCTAGGACACGTTAACCGGATGCAGGAGACTCGAACACCAAGGACGTATCTTGAAAATATTGTTCCGAGACGAAGACCAATTGGACGCCCTAGATAAATGTAGTTAGATCAGATAAGAGAAAACTTAGAGAAGAGAGGTGAAGTAAGTTGTAACCTAGAGAGAAATGAAGCATACCAGGACCGTAATAAATGGGGGAACAACGTTCTTAAACATCCTACCCGGCTCGCTGGAAGGAATCCATGATGATGGTGATTATATTATGGATAATGTGAACCAAATTTATGCTAGCACCTTGGCGAGAAGGTTGATGGAATGGGTATAGGATTTCCCAGATAC
Source organism: Anabrus simplex (assembly GCF_040414725.1). Taxonomy (NCBI): domain Eukaryota; kingdom Metazoa; phylum Arthropoda; class Insecta; order Orthoptera; family Tettigoniidae; genus Anabrus; species Anabrus simplex. The sequence continues at coordinate 491,761,776 of NC_090266.1, forward strand.
TTTAGAGCATAAGATCTGATTCAAAAACGGTGAAGGATTACAGGTAGTATGTTAATAGTTAAGTAAATAATAGGTGAATGTTACAAATAGGAGGTGTGAGATATACTCTACCACATCCATAGAGACAAAATATTTTCGATACTGAGAACAGAGAGGTCATGGGTGAGCAATTACGTCAGAACTGGCTTCAAAAGCAATTTTTTGCGGTATAAGAGGAATAAAATACGGGTGATAATTCTTACCAACTTAATTTGTGTAAGTTAATTTCTAGCAAGAAATTCAGAAGGTGAATGGTCCATGTTATATACGTATGATTCGATTTTCTCGATGAAAATTTAATTTGTGGTGGAGTGTAATACAGTTTGACCGCCTAGGGTGTCCTGTAAGGAATTGAAATTAAATATTAACTTCAGAAAATCAAAATACGTATATAATGGAGAACTAGAAATCATAGAATGCTAATCTAACAAGGTGTAGGGCTCTGTATAGCCCGGAGAAAACTTGCAAGTAGATATGGCACGTATTTCTAAAGTCACCAGAAGACTTCAGGAGAGACGTTTAACCTTTTTGAACCTCGTTTGCCGGTATAGGATCTTTAGTCCGTATGAACCAGTTCACCAAGTCCCATAACTGTTTTATTGCTTCCATGTCCAGTTAACACCGTGACCACGCTATTTGTTTCAAATCTACAGAAGGCTTCTGGAATCAGTTACGGACTACTTAGCCACGACGAGGCGTGTATTATCTTGTTTCAATATACTGAACCCTTTAGGTCCATATTGAGGGATACCTACCTTCCTTACCTATCAGCAAAGTTCATGAGATCTGTCTCTTGGGTCGTTTCGGGTTCTTCGTCACTTGCTGAGGTAAAGGTAGGGTTCATTAATTCTAATCTATCTACTGGAATGAAAGGTCTGTTTAAAAGATTCCTATTTATTCAGGAAATTCTGAAGCACTCTGTCACTGGTATCATAGAAGTCAACTGTATCCACTGGACACCACAATCATTTTTACATAATGGTCAGAACACTGGTGTGAGACTTTAACGTAACTGCCTGACGGGCATTCATACTAGAAACCATTGTCTCAATTATTAATCATTTAAGAAAGTAAAGTCTGGAAATCCTTAAATTCGGCTTCCATGTGAGACCACATGTACCATCGTAGTGATTCGTTATGGTCCAGCCCTCGTAACACGAACTCTGGACTCTAGGTATAATTAAGGCAGTCCAATTGGGGTGTGCCACACAGTGGTTCTACGGCATGGACCCTTAATTGAATCGATGTGACCTGCGTCTATGTCATAGACCGACATCTAATCTTCTAAGTTACTTTAAAGTCATTGTGGATGATGACCGCAAGGAAATGATGCTACAATGGCATATGGCCCTAATCTAAGTCACTGAGGTTGATGACCCCCTGACCATCCAAGTTTCTAGGCTGAAGGCTAAACACAATTAAGTTACATCGGTTGATGACCAAAGTTCCACTTTACTATCCCCAGCACATTCACTGCTCAATCAACCAAAGTTCAATAATTACAACAATAGCAATGCTCACAAACTTTGTGGCAGTAAAATCCATTTCCTTCGGATATGTCCCCTTAATCGTTACTTTACATGTTAATATTCCCCAGAAAACAAACTAAAATTTCCAGAATGCATCTCCAAGTTATTCGCTTGATTAAAGTTATTTCAAAATGCGGTTTCACTGAATTTAATAATTAAATAAATTTAAATGATTTAATGAAATGTTAAAGATCAGTAAATTTTATCTCCGCGGACTCTGGTTTCTTCACAAATTTCTACGCAGCTGTGATGTGAGTTCAATATTGCGATGTTTATCTGGCTGGAAAATAATTTTTACATAATTCATGTCCAGCTACATATATCCTATCTCGTGATATCATGCTTAAAAATCTAATCTAGTCCTAACCGTTATTAACACTTGGATATCATAATAATCTACGTACAAACCAAACAACTCGCCATATAATTACGATGTCATATCTCGTCATCACAGAATTTTGCACACCCCTCGCAGACAAACCGATCGTCACGACCATCGCTCTATATTTTGGACAACCCTGAAATTGGGTTACTCTGTTCCTTATACTCAAAGTTCGTGATTTCAAATGTTCACTACGTCCCTATTTACAGTATTTCACAATACTTATATCATTACCGGCTATGAATTTCAACTAAATCCAGCATTTTAACGTTTCCCCTGGCCGAGAATTACAGTACAATCTCAACTCCACTTCTTTCCCGCTATCATAGCTGAGGTCTCTCACCCCATGCTCGCTTGGCAGTTACATAAACCACCCGGTTCGTTCTACCTGACTGACTTCTCAAAATGCTCCCTTTAAACTCTGCCGACATGATTAAACAAATACGATATTCTAACCAACTAAATGCACAGATATGCTTCAAGATGCCCACACTAATTATACGCGTCGCCAATTATACCGCTATGGATTTCTATGAACTTCTTTCCATTCTCAACATTATAAAATATTCCTCGGATTATCATGTCCCGGCTTCAAATGACAGGACTCTAACCTGATTCGCACATCTCATCTCAACTCATATAAAACATTCCTCGGGCTTCCGTGTCCCGGCTTCAATGACAGGTCCAACCTGATTCACAAAACTGACCTCTGTTTCCCAGCTCCACAATTATCCTCGACAAAGAACTGGAATAAAATCCCCACTAGAAATCCCGACGTCTAATATCGCACAATGCATTAATCATGAATAACTTCGCATAAATGATATCGTATTTAATAACTTGATTTTTACGAGAAATGACTGAAACATTCTACTAGATCTTTTATTGTCAGTCAGACACAGTTTAAAAAGGGCATTAAATAAAACGTTTCTCTCCGTGACCAAATTCATCACCCTAGGTTCTCATCCAACAGCGCGCTTCCACTCGATTGAAAATGAGTGACCATGGATTATTATTATTAACGTCAAATTGCAGACAGAAGAATTTTACGTCGAATGAACATCTTAATTTGACATCACAAAATATAGGCAGTACATTCACACGGATGACGATCTACATTGGACGTGATATCACTTCGGAACCCTATTCAATAACTTTTTACAACATTATACGGCCCTCGCAAGACTTCAAAAATTTATCCAAGTGGAAAATAAAACAAATGACTCTTTTAGTCGTACTCTCACATTTACAAAACTTAGTAGGGTGACCACTGCGTCGTATATCCCCATTCAAATACACTTTAAGAAATCACGAGACAGGATATAAGAGGTAGTAAGATGGAAAATCACCTACCTCATGTCTTCATGCCAGTATTCGTCTTAGGGCTCACCTGCGACCCTGGCATTTTATTTAGCCATTTTTACATTCATGGCTTCACCATTTATTATTATTTCTTCAGGTTTCCTGGAATAAAGCATAAAAAAAAGAAAATACCCTTCACTTGTTTGCTTGAACGCACACGATGGACTATAATTATTTCCGCACACGAATTACTTAATCACAGTAGAATTTATTCAGTACTTTGACCGTCCTATCTGGTACAGTTATTTCACTCAAGAAAACTATCTCCTCATGGAGTCAAGATTTAGTCGCAATGGCTAAAATCTGCAGTTGAACTCAGTCTACTTTCGTTGGTTTGATTTCGCAGAGCAGCTCAACAATTTTTCGTCCGCTTTGTATCACAAATGCCGGAGAAGGAAGCTTCGTCATGGCGTCCCTTCATATTTATAGCAGTTACCCCCTCTCTTCGGATCTCTCCCTTTTGCCGCCAAGAAATTTCCTATAAACTTTCTGACTTACCTAAACTGTAATTTCAAGAGTTTTGAAAGTGACTGCATGCTTGCTACATTTCTGGCGGTAGTGTTCATGGACATTTAAAAATTTTACGGGTTCGATTTGTGAGATGATTGACCTCCTTTGATAGGCACTATATTTTTTTTGACTTAGCGTGGTCACGCCATGTACACGCGCTTTGAAATAGTTCATAAAAATGACTTGAGATTCTTCCGCCGTCGACACGTGTGGTTGACGTCACGTACCCCAGAGCGTGGGACCGAAGGTAATCACCCCCTCGTCACGTGTCAAATCCATGCTATCAAGAATCCAACTTTTAATTTAATTGTTATATAATGCATAATGTTCTTAGGGCACAAAGGTCATGGGTTCATATTTCCCCCAAGACACGAATTCCTTTCGCACAGTGACAAGGAATTTCCTTTAACTACTCCAGATGGCGAAATTTCTAATTTTGACGTCTGTTGAAACATGACCTTTGAATGTGAATTCCTTTCCTCTCTCTTATGCAGTTGTTCATCTTCTGGTGTACGGATACTGGTTGATGCCTTCAGCTTCCTGGTAGTTCTCTACTGAATTTTCGACTGAGCTATTTATCCCCTCCTCGCCGTCAAAGTCTTCCTCGCTGTCAAAGTCTTCCTCCTCAGAACCTTCCTCAAATTCTCCCTGTTCTATCGAGATTTTCTCTGTAAGATTCCAGTACTCCTCAAATGCTCTCAATATCACAGAGTCTGGGACTTGCCTGCATTCCCTACATCGTTTCAGTGGGTCATCCTGCTTTTCTTCGAGCGGTTCCACATCTTGATCCACCACTGATTCAATGAGGTTAACTTCCTGGTCCGCCATATCTTCAGGTTTGCGATAAACCTTCAAGTTGGCTGCATTGAAAATAGCCTCAGAGCGTCCATCTAACGACTGGATTTTATAGGAATTATTTCGGAAACTCTGGATGACTTTAAATGGACCCATATACAACGGTGTAAACTTCGCGTAATACTTGTCCTCAGGTTTTGAAAGAGCGGGTTTACGAACAAGCACATATTCGCCTTCTTTCAAGGGCCGATGAAATCTCTTATTTTTGACGCGTCTCAAACGTCGGTCAGCTTGCTGACGAAGATGCCTAGCTGTCTCTTCAATGCGCATCGCTTGAGTCGGCCGTGGGTCGCTCGGACACTTCACCACTGCGTGCCATGGTCTCAGAGGATAAATATTGGAATGAACCACATTTGGGACGCACCCTATAGATTCGTGGATTGTGTTATTCACGCAATCTTCTATGATAGGTAACACATCCATCCATCTCCAATGCTCTTGAGCACAGAAGATCCGACAGAACTTCGCGATGACCTGCATAATTCGCTCTGACGGGTTTCCCTCAGGATGGCGAACTGAACTAAGAATATGTCGAATTTCAAGCCTTTGCAACTCCTGTTTAAATTGAGCTGAGGTAAATTGTGTGCCGTGGTCCGTTAATAAAAACATGGGCTTCCCCATAGCTGGAATTATGGTCCTATTTATAGCTCTTAATACCAATTTAGTGTTTGCTTTCTGTAATGGACATAACGATGTGAACTTAGAGAATACGTCCACGGTTACCAAGACGTATCTATTCCCTCTGCGTGACTTGGGAAGGACTCCGTAAATATCCATCGCGAACAATTCACGAGGTTTAGCTGGTAAGGGAGGTATCGGTGCCTGTCGAATGAGGTAAGGGTTCGCCTTAACCCTCTGGCATGTGTCACATGTAATTACAAGGCTTCTCACGTCTTCTCGTAGATGAACCCAAGTGAACGTTTCCTGAAGGGTGGCGGTGACCTTGTCAATCCCACCATGACCGGTTATCCTATGGGCATGCCATATAAGACCCTTCCTAAGTGGTGGTGGTACCACAATTCGAGATTTAGTGTGATCCTTGTCTATGAATTTCAACAAGGTGTTGTCGACAAACAAATAGCTCTCAGCTAGCTTCTCAACTTCTCCACGTCCTGGGTCGTCATGTGGAAGTTCTCCCTTCAACAACGAAATTAACCTGCCACAAAACTGGTCCTGTCGTTGACATTCTGGTAATCGTGTCAGCTCATTTAGAAAGGTTCTATCTTCGTCAGTTAACTCCACGAAGTTCACCTCATGTTCGTTATCGTTTGGGTTTCGACTTAGGGCATCCGCCAGGACATTTGACATTCCTGAACAGTGCTCGATGGTCAGATCAAACTGCTGGATAAACAGTGCCCACCTAGCTACTCTCTCGCTAGCAACTACCGTCTTCATCACAAAGGTCAAGGCCTTGTGATCCGTCCTAATGGTTATAGGGAATCCAAAAATCATCTTTCTCCAGTGCTGTAGTGATTGAACAATTGCAAGCATTTCTAATTCAGTGACACTGTATTTTAGCTCGTGTTTCCTAAGTTTACGGCTAAAGAATGCCAAGTAGTTCTTCTTCTTGGGTTCTTCTCCTTCCTCTTGGTATAAAACTGCACCAATCCCTACGGTGGAAGCATCAGTTTGCAAGATAAAGGCCTTATCGAAATTCGGGTACCCTAGCTTCACACTTCTAGCTAACATCTCCTTAGTATCCCGAAAAGAAATCTCATGTTCCCTAGACCATTTCCATCGATTGTTCTTTACTAGCAAATCTTGCAATGGAGCCACAACCTCCGTATAATTTGGACAGTGATCACTGAAAAATTGACTCATACCCAAGAACTGTCGGACGTTCTTTACCTTGATAGGCCTTGGAAAGTCGTCAATTGCCTGCAATTTCACTGGGTTAGGGCGTACTCCTTCACCATCAATGATGTGTCCTAAGAAGAGAACTTCCTCCTGTCCGAAATTTGATTTTTTCAAGTTGATCTTAAAACCAGCCACCCTGAGATTTTCGAGTAGAAACTCGAGATGATGAAGATTTTCCTCGAAATCCTTCGACGAAAGCAATATGTCATCGACACATCGCGTAGTTATGGCCTTAACTTGTTCGGTGAGGTTGCGATCTAGGGCGCGTATGAGAGCTGCACCGGCGTTTTTTATTCCAAACGCGAGACGGTCAAAAACATACGTGTGCTGGTCATACAGGAATCCAGTAAACAATCTTGACCTCTCATCGAGCATTATATGATGATACGACGAGGTCAGATCAATATTAGTAAAGCGGCGCTTGCCCCTAAACCTCCTAATAACTTCTTTGATGGGAGGAGCTCTATCATTTTCAGGGATTAGCCTGTCATTTACGACCCTCGCATCCAAGCATACCCTCAGGGACCCGTCGGGCTTCTGAACGGTAACTAAGGAATTAACGAATGGTGTATTTGCCTTGGAAATCAACCCATTTTCTTCCATCTCTTTAATAATTTTTCCAGCCTCCTGGCGATGTTTCTCCGGAATGGGATACGGCCTACGTTTGAACGGCTCCCAACTGTTTACAGCCAACACATATTTGAAATTTGGAATGCATCCTGGCTTTGAATCGAATACATCCTGATATTTGAGAAGTAGTTCCCTCAACTTCATCTTCTCTTCCGCCGTCCCTGGGCATTCTGATACTTTCTGATTTATCAAATCTTCTACAGCCTTTCCCAATTCAGTCTCGAGGACATCCCACTCTTCCTGGTTGACCTCTTCTGTTCCCTGTTCTATCTCCTCTTCTGTCTCCTTAGAAACGGTAGTGAAATGGACTTCTTCCTCACACATTCTTCTCCCAGTCTGACCCAATGATTCTTCGTTTAGAGCTACTAATTCCGGTCCGTCATCCTTCCTAAATTTCACCTCTCTCCTTCCTAAATCGATGACGGCATTACTTTCACAAATGAAGTCTGCTCCAAGAATAACATTATAGTGCAGCTTTGAAATTATGACAAAAGGATGCGAAAATGTCATGTCTCCTATCTGCAAATCCAAAAATGTCTGCGTTTTACAAATGGCAGTTTTGTCGGGAATGACTCCTCTAATTTTGATATTTGCTACAGGAATTTCTGGCAATTTCTTCCGAGTAGACAATTCGTTAAAGAAATTTTGTGAAATTAAGCTGATGCTGGCGCCTGTATCCAATAAACAGCTCACCTTAAAGTTGCATATCCTGACATTAATGATTGGTAGCTCTCTTATTTTCCTAACCTCCTGTCTGAGGTGGTCTTCCACTAATTCATCTGGTTGTATAATCCAGGAGTCAATCTGGGCTACTATCCAGCCGTCGCGAGAAACGTATTCAGGCTGTGTGTGGGAATCCTGTCTCGTAACCACTACTGGAAATTTGGAGTTTTTTTTCCGCTCATTTGACGAGTTCAGACTTTCGTCGAAATGAGGCGCGTTAGGGTTTAATTCCCTATCCTGGTGGTAGGTCTTTCGGATAGCTCCAGTATGGGACATGTCTTGAGCTCCTACACAGTCAGTGTTGACTTCCCTTCGTTGGATGCTGTCCTTCCATTTGTCCTGTCCGGTACCTGACCTCAGCTCTCTCAAATACTGGTCCCCTTCTCTCCTTCTCTCTTCAGGCCCGTGCCAGCGGTCAGAACGTCTGGAATTTTCGTAACCGTCCCCTCTTCTGTTGCCTTCATTCCCGCGTGGGTTCCTTCGTCTTAGATCTGAGTTCCCCTGGTATCGACCCTGGTTTCTTCTCCATTGTTCTCGGCGTCTGTCCCACTCTTCGTGATGGTATCTGGGCTGTTCCCAGTTCTTCCTACCTTGGTATGGCCTGGTGTCGAACCGCCGCCCCTCATTCTCATATCTCGGTGCTCGTGAAACTTCCCTATCTGGCGCGCTCTCCTGGCTGTGATTTACGACATTCACCTGGGGCTCTGAATGCCTGACTATTCGCGGGGCTGATTGATGCGAATGGGTCTGGTCCAGCTGTCGCAATATCAATTCTGCCTGCATCGGGGTTTCGACCTTCGCAGCAATTAATATTCTCTGGATATCCGGTGGGAACTGTTTCTGGATAGCCTGAACCAGTTCTTGCTGACTTGGGGCTGATTCCAGTTCCTTGAACTTAACTAATTGTTCGGTAAAATATAGCGAAAATTTCGGCGGTCCTGCTGTGTTATACCGGCGACTATATAACTCTAGCCTTAGGTTCTGCTGAATCTCAGAATTCCAAAATTTGCCCAAAAATGCGGTCTGAAATTCCTCGAACGTGTCAAAGCTATATCGGAAACCTTTGAACCACAGCGACGCAACTCCGTCTAGGTACCGTTCCACAGTCCTTAGTTGCCTCTCTTCAGGTATCCCATTATCGCGAATATACACCCTAAGTTCTCTAAGAAAACCCTTTGGCGTCTGGGTACCACTGCCATCGAATTTCTTAGGCTGATCTTCCTTAAGACGAATCATGTTTATAACATTAGTGACGTTTTGCCCCTGAGAATGGGTAGAATTGTCAAAGTGTCCGTTCCCTGCAGGATGTATGGAACTACTAGCGTTGCTAGGGCAACTGAACGACATATCTGAGGTGCGGCGAGATTTACTAACCACTTCCTCTATCTTGGCCTGGACTCCTACGATATTGTTCACTAACCCATCCAGTTCCAATTTCCGGGCACTAACTTCCCCCTTAAGAGCCTCATGAACGGATGTCAACTCGTCGCTCAGTGTTATGACCTTATCTTGGGTATCTTTAAGTTGTTTCGATAGGTCTACCCTTGTATCGCCTAGATCCTTTCCTAGTTCCACAATATCTGCTTGTACCTCCTCAATACTCCTAGCCGTTTCTTCCTGAGTTGTACCTAATTTTCTCATATCCTCTTTATTCATCTGGATTAATTTAAAGTCAATGGCCTCAATACGCTGGTCTACAGTTGCCTTGACGTCTTCGGCTACCTGGTCTACTTTGTCATTTACGACGGCTATCTCTTTACACAACATTTCCTTATGTTCATTCATTGCTGTGAAGACCTTTGACTTATCGTCTTCACGCATGATGTTGAACTTCTCTACCTCTGTCTTCAGATCGGCCTTAAGCTCAGCTTGATCTGACATCAACTGCTGATGTAGTTCCCTACTTTCGTTGACGTGCCTATCGAGGTCTCCTCTAATTATGTCCTGATTTTCACTAAGAACACGATGTAGCTCGCGAGTTTCTATAAACTGCTGATTTATTTCATGTTTAAAGTCACCAATGTCCTTCCTAATATCAACGCTAGCTTCCTTGCAACTATCCTGAGTGTCCTGCACTTTAATGTCAACATTTTGAACAACTTCCTTCATACCTTTTAATTCTACATCTGCACTATCTAATTTATTGTCCATTGTTCCTACGACTTCCTTCATACCTTTCAATTCTGCCTCTGTACTATCCAACTTCATACTCATATATTTAATATTCTCACTTAAGTCCTTCCTATCGGCTTCCGCAACCTTCCTATCGGCCTCCATTCTCTCCATAAAGTCCTTCTTATTATTTTCCATCCTCTCCATTAAGTCCTTGATCATTTGGGCCACCTGCCCTTGGGCCAATTCTCCCTCCTGCATAAACATACTGTATTTAACAGAAAACGATAGGTCATCGGTGAGCCCGAGACTTCAACGGCGTATAACAAGACTACAACGATAAACATCACAACATCCCCCTATCTAACACATCACATTGTTAATGCAACATTCTCTAAAAAGTTTATTTAATAAAATGTGAAATTCAATGTTCACTCGATCAAAGTGATCAGCCAAAACACTCAAACCAGTATTCAGAAATTTGGGAAATTACACTAACACACTTAAATTATACCTTTCATTCAGTAGATAAATTATTCTCATAGTGGTATCTCCTAGCCTTACTCATCGGGCGTTTATCTATTTCTTCGAGTTCACTATCAACTCTGGCGCACGATTTTATCAAACATAATGTGGCATAGCCTCAACATTATTTCTCTTTTCCCCTAGTACACGATTTTTTCAAAATATCCTTATCGTTATCGTGACTTAGGTTCCCTCATCGTTATCGTGACTTATGCCTCAACGTTGGTGCGACAACTTACTGGTCGACCAACGTATAACAATCCTACAATTGGTCATCGTTTCACTGATGTCAACCAACCTAACTTGTAGTTCTTCTCTCGATGTACTTAGGCCCTGTCTTAAGTGACTGAAGCCACCACGTTGGGCAACATTTTAATGAACCCTTTAGGTCCATATTGAGGGATACCTACCTTCCTTACCTATCAGCAAAGTTCATGAGATCTGTCTCTTGGGTCGTTTCGGGTTCTTCGTCACTTGCTGAGGTAAAGGTAGGGTTCATTAATTCTAATCTACTGGAATGAAAGGTCTGTTTAAAAGATTCCTATTTATTCAGGAAATTCTGAAGCACTCTGTCACTGGTATCATAGAAGTCAACTGTATCCACTGGACACCACAATCATTTTTACATAATGGTCAGAACACTGGTGTGAGACTTTAACGTAACTGCCTGACGGGCATTCATACTAGAAACCATTGTCTCAATTATTAATCATTTAAGGAAGTAAAGTCTGGAAATCCTTAAATTCGGCTTCCATGTGAGACCACATGTACCATCGTAGTGATTCGTTATGGCCCAGCCCTCGTAACACGAACTCTGGACTCTAGGTATAATTAAGGCAGTCCAATTGGGGTGTGCCACACAGTGGTTCTACGGCATGGACCCTTAATTGAATCGATGTGACCTGCGTCTATGTCATGGACCGACATCTAATCTTCTAAGTTACTTTAAAGTCATTGTGGATGATGACCGCAAGGAAATGATGCTACAATGGCATATGGCCCTAATCTAAGTCACTGAGGTTGATGACCCCCTGACCATCCAAGTTTCTAGGCTGAAGGCTAAACACAATTAAGTTACATCGGTTGATGACCAAAGTTCCACTTTACTATCCCCAGCACATTCACTGCTCAATCAACCAAAGTTCAATAATTACAACAATAGCAATGCTCACAAACTTTGTGGCAGCAAAATCCATTTCCTTCGGATATGTCCCCTTAATCGTTACTTTACATGTTAATATTCCCCAGAAAACAAACTAAAATTTCCAGAATGCATCTCCAAGTTATTCGCTTGATTAAAGTTATTTCAAAATGCGGTTTCACTGAATTTAATAATTAAATAAATTTAAATGATTTAATGAAATGTTAAAGATCAGTCAATTTTATCTCCGCGGACTCTGGTTTCTTCACAAATTTCTACGCAGCTGTGATGTGAGTTCAATATTGCGATGTTTATCTGGCTGGAAAAGAATTTTTACATAATTCATGTCCAGCTACATATATCCTATCTCGTGATATCATGCTTAAAAATCTAATCTAGTCCTAACCGTTATTAACACTTGGATATCATAATAATCTACGTACAAACCAAACAACTCGCCATATAATTACGATGTCATATCTCGTCATCACTGAATTTTGCACACCCCTCGCAGACAAACCGATCGTCACCACCATCGCTCTATATTTTGGACAACCCTGAAATTGGGTTACTCTGTTCCTTATACTCAAAGTTCGTGATTTCAAATGTTCACTACGTCCCCATTTACAGTATTTCACAATACTTATATCATTACCGGCTATGAATTTCAACTAAATCCAGCATTTTAACGTTTCCCCTGGCCGAGAATTACAGTACAATCTCAACTCCACTTCTATCATAGCTGAGGTCTCTCACCCCATGCTCGCTTGGCAGTTACATAAACCACCCGGTTCGTTCTACCTGACTGACTTCTCAAAATGCTCCCTTTAAACTCTGCCGACATGATTAAACAAATACGATATTCTAACCAACTAAATGCACAGATATGCTTCAAGATGCCCACACTAATTATACGCGTCGCCAATTATACCGCTATGGATTTCTATGAACTTCTTTCCATTCTCAACATTATAAAATATTCCTCGGATTATCATGTCCCGGCTTCAAATGACAGGACTCTAACCTGATTCGCACATCTCATCTCAACTCATATAAAACATTCCTCGGGCTTCCGTGTCCCGGCTTCAATGACAGGTCCAACCTGATTCACAAAACTGACCTCTGTTTCCCAGCTCCACAATTATCCTCGACAAAGAACTGGAATAAAATCCCCACTAGAAATCCCGACGTCTAATATCGCACAATGCATTAATCATGAATAACTTCGCATAAATGATATCGTATTTAATAACTTGATTTTTACGAGAAATGACTGAAACATTCTACTAGATCTTTTATTGTCAGTCAGACTCAGTTTTAAATGGGCATTAAATAAAACGTTTCTCTCCGTGACCAAATTCATCACCCTAGGTTCTCATCCAACAGCGCGCTTCCACTCGATTGAAAATGAGTGACCATGGATTATTATTATTGTTACCGTGTTTTTGTGGTAGTTATGCATGAAAGAAGGTGCTGGGTGGTGAATAGGTCTCAAGCTACTAAAGTGAAATTAATTTTAAAATTTAACAAAGTTATATTTTCTTTTCAAAATTAGGTAACAACAAATAGAACAGGTACTTAGTAGCCGAAACACGATTGAAAAATACATTTACATAGGTACCCCATTTGGGGCTTCAAAAGTCAGTAACATAATTCTTGAGCAATGAGCCCAACCTTACAATGAACTCCATACAACAAAGGGGCCGAAAACCCCCAAACATGCCAGAAACATTTGCTTCCAATTACACCCAAAAGCCTCCTTGAGGCAGAAACACAATTTTCAAGAAAGGGCAACTTCCCCCTAAAATACAAGCCTATCATAGGCCACTCCGAACTCCACCTTCAAGCTGTCCTCAACGGACATAAACACAGGGGTAAAATACCCAATCTACTGAGGTCTATTAAATGAAAGCAGGTTAATTAAATGACCTCTAAAACAATTTGAGAGGAGGCGAACTTGCACTCCTAATACACTTTGATTAAGACCTACTTGGCCCTAGGCCGTTAATACAAGGGCTAATCCCATACTAAAGAGGTGACTTAAGAAGAGAACAATTTGTTTTACGTTAACGAAGAATAGGTTGAGAAAACTAAGTTCACCTCACAACAACCTGAGTGGGAGCTCGAGAGGGTTAGCACTCTCTATCCCAGTATGAAGCTTTAAAAGAGAATATATGAAAAGAGTAGTTACATTTTAGGAAAAGATTACATGGTTGAACGCTTAGAACCCGCCCCGAAAGTTAAACTGCTGAGCTAGCAAAGAAAGAAGTTATAAATCGGCCATTACCTTGTTGTTGACCGCTGCCGAAGACAGAGGCGCTTCCCGCCCCCTGCTATGTACTTAACACACTGAAAGATGGAACAGAAGTGGCGCAGAGACCCAAAAATCAGCAGTTTATATCCTCTCGTGGAAGGTTCTAGGCGTTAGGGGAATGAAAACACCCGCCCACAATTATTTTATTGGCTAGGTTACAGAAACATATCCAAGTTGGGGGGAAATACATCGGATTGGTCGGAAATTACTAAAAGAAATTCGGGATTGGGTAAATCTAAAACAAGGGGAAAAAGAGGGGTATACAGCCAACTTAAACAATAACAGAAAGAAATTTAAGAAGAAACAAACATTTGAAATAAAAATTTCTCCAACAAAATAGTTTTTTGACTCCGCACTAGGGTGCACTATTGTTGATCTTCCGTAGTGTCCTCTAGGAGAGAAAGTTCACACTTCTTACTTCAGGCGAAACAAAAACACATCAAAAATGACACAGTTCAAAAACTCAAAATTTTCCACGTGGTGACATCTTCTGAGAAGGTAGCGAATTAATAACGTATATAAAGTTCAGACTTCCTCCAGCAGAGGAGTTTCAACAGGCGCACATTTTAAATTAGCGGTGTGGAGGTGTACCGCCCGGTACAGACCTCCCCCCCAAAAGTTCCACCAGGGGTGACACATGAAATTGTTTGAAACAAGGTCCAAGTTATGCTGTGGTTATGAAGATTGATTGCAGAAGCATTTATAAGATTTCTTAATTTGGTTTGATTTAGTTTCAACATTTGTTGTTGCAGGTGAAGTACAGTCTTTATGTTTGTAGAAGTTGAGTTCTGAAGATAAACTTTTAATACTTAAAAGTGATGAAAATTTTTGCATAGTCCACCAAATATTGCAGTTAAATTCCCAAGTGTAGTCATTACTTATAGTAACTGTTCATATAGTTGATGGTGATGAAGTGGGATGGCCAGACCGGCCGTTGCAGCTTGCGTCCAAAGGAGGCCGCTCGGACCCCTCAAGTACCCTGAGATACCGCTCGCCCGCACTATGAGGGGAGCAGAGGTGTTGAAGCACGCCGCGCCCGCGGTGAACATATACAGGCTGCGGGCAAGTAGCAGGTCGTGCGCCGCACATCAGCCTTGGCCGGGAGGAGAGCTCCGGCTCGCCGTGCACACGTCGTCCTCGCTGGGGCCGAGGGGGCCCGTCCTCGGACCCAGTTGCTGCACGGCGCCGCGCGGCTGCGCGGGCACTGAAACATTAAAGCTAGGCGGCAGAATATTGTTGGAACATCATCATTTTTTTGAGAGCACAGGCTTGATGAGGAGGTTGAGGGGTCAGCGGCGTGCAGATATCCATGGCATTTACTCAAATCAAGCCACAGTGTGTATTGAAGCAGGAGACGGGAGCGTGGTAATGGCCGAGGCAAGGACAGAATGGCAGTTTAACGGGTCGGGGAAGGTTTTACAAGAGGCTTACATATAAGACAAAATATTATAGAAGGGGCAGAAAGCCTTAAAAGTTGAACTCAAAAAAAAATATAACCTTCATATTCCTTTCAAATTATATGAAGCAAGTTGACGCAAAATTTACACTGGTTTCACCTGTGACAGGTAAACCCTAAATATCCTCTCGGTGGCTGGATTGCTTACTAACAACGTAACCGGAGTAAGAAAATCGAGAATGATGCATGGCCCATGAAATCTGGGGGCAAGCTTGCCCGCGGGAACAAAATTCTTGACCATCACCTGGTCACCTACCTTCAAAGTGGTGGGTCTCCGTCCACGATCATACTTTTCTCTAACCTTTTCATGAGATACCTTAAGATTGGCTTTAGCCTTCTTCCAAAGACCTTTAATATTATCCGGATCTATTGTCTCGGGTAGAATGTCACTCAGAGACCAAAGGTTAGAGAGCGGCGTGTTGGGCACAAACTTGAACATCAAGGAAGCTGGAGTGAACTTATGAGATTCATGAACCGCCGAATTCAAAGCAAAAGCTAACCAATGCAGGGACGTGTCCCACCTGGAATGATCTTCATGATGATAGGCAATAAGTGCGGACCTGAGATTACGATTAACCTGTTCAGCCAGAGATGGTTGAGGGTAATAAGCAGAAGTAGTTACATGAGAGATGGATAAGTCAAAACAGAATTTACGAAATAAGTTAGATGTAAAAGCCTTAGCATTATCAGATACAATATATTGGCACGGACCAAAAGAAGCAAAAATAGAATTTAGGCAAGTAATGGTAGACTGAGCGGTAGCCAGCTTAGTCGGAAATAACCAAGAAAATCTGGTAAAACCATCTACACATACAAAGATGAATTTGTTGGCATTTCCCTTCGACTGGGGGAAGGGTCCTACATAATCAATATACAGGCGTTCCATGGGGCGCGATGCTTGATGCGAAGACAAAAGGCCTACCTTGGTGGACATGGTGGGTTTACTAATCAAACAGGATTTACAAGCCTTTACTAGTTCACGGATTTCACCGTCCATACCTTTCCAGATGAACATTTCACGAATCTTTTCACGAGTTTTAAAGATTCCAAGATGCCCCCCTAATGGGGTCTCATGATAGTACTTGAAAATCATAGGCACAAGAACAGCTGGAACGACAACCTTCATCATCTTGTCATGCCTCGAAGGGCAACATAAAACACCATTCCTCAGAACATAAGGGACAACATGTTCCCCAGAAGAAAGGGTTTCCATTATCGGAGCCAGCGTCGGATCTTCATGTTGGTATTTCTCGATATCCCTAAAGAGCATGGGGGCATCAGTTAAATGGCATTAACATCAAATAGTGTGGACTCGGGAGGTGATGAACGGTCGACCGGTTCATGGTTCTCAACGTCGTTTGGAAACATACGGCTGAGTCCATCAGCAACAACATTTTCAGTACCTCTGATATGCCTGACATCGAATTGGAAGGCAGAAATACGGATGGCCTAACGGGCTATACGACCAGTACGACGCGGCCTACCTAAGACCCAGCTTAAGGCTTGATTATCTGTCTCCAGGTCGAATTTAACATGTTCCAGATAGAGACGGAACTTCTCTAAGGCGAATAAGACTGCCAAACCTTCGAGCTCATAGATGGAATACTTGGCTTCTTGAGCCGACAAAGTCCTAGATGCATAGGCGATGGGTCGCCTCCCTAGTTCAGTCTCTTGAAGAAGGACTGCCGCTACTGCTGACGACGACGCGTCGGTTTGGACGATGAATTTCTTCGAGAAATCAGGCATAGCAAGTACAGGGGCATTACAAAGAGCTAATTTAAGGTCTTCAAAAGCGGCTTGTTGAGAAGGTCCCCACTCGAATTTGATGCCTTTCCTACGAAGAAGGTTTAAGGGCGCCGCTCTATTAGCGAAGTTAGGAA
Organism: Anabrus simplex; assembly: GCF_040414725.1. Classification (NCBI taxonomy): domain Eukaryota; kingdom Metazoa; phylum Arthropoda; class Insecta; order Orthoptera; family Tettigoniidae; genus Anabrus; species Anabrus simplex. The sequence goes on from NC_090266.1 coordinate 491,779,091, forward strand.
TAAACTTCCTGAAGAAATTCACCATACCAATGAACCTGGCGATACCTTTAATGTCCTTGGGAGGTTTAAAATCACGAATGGCCTGTGTTCTAGAATGATCGACAGCTACACCATCAGGTGACACAATATGCCCTAGGAAAGACATAGAGGGCTTATCAAAGGCAACCTTGGACAACTTAACCGTTAACCCAGCCTTACGAAGGCGATCGAGAACTTCTCGCAGATGATCTAGATGTTCTTCAAAAGTCTCTGAAAATACGACGACATCATCCAAGTAGTGATATAAGTACTCAAATTTGATGTCGGAGAAGACCCTATCTAGTAGCCTAGTGAGTACAGCTACTCCCGTGGGGAGCCCGAAAGGCACGCGGTTGTATTCATATAAATTCCAGTCCGTGGCAAACGCTGTAAGGTGTTTAGACTCTTCGGCAAGGGGAATTTGATTGTAGGCCTGATTTAAGTCCAAGATAGTAAAGAACTTGGCCTTACGAAACCATGAAAAACAAGAATGAAGGTCAGGAAGGGGCACAGATTGCAACACCACCTTCCGATTGAGAGCCCTATAATCAATGACAGGCCTGAAGCCTCCTTGGGGTTTCGGAACTAGAAAAATAGGCGAAGAATACGCCGACTTAGAGGGCCTAATAATACCATCCTTCAACATCTGATCGATAATTTCTTTCAGAGCCTTCATTTTAGGTGGAGATAGCCTATAAGGTGGAAAACGGACAGGAATCGAATCCGTGACCTCAATTTTGTATTCAATAAGGTCAGTAACACCAAGAGTATGAGAGAACACCTCGGGAAACGACTGACACAGTTTGCGAATACTATCAGCCTGCTCCTCAGGTAGATGTCTAAGGTCTAACAACATCTCATCCTGGGTAGGCGAAATAGAAGAACATGACACAGAATTACACTTTAATAGTGGGATTTTACCATTAGAAGCAAATTTGAATGTGCACGACCTAGACTGGAGATCGAGCACAAGACCAGTGTGAGAAATAAAGTCAGCTCCCAATATAATGGGGCAAGACAATTGCTTGGCCACAAACAATTTAACTTTCCATGTAAACTTAAAAATACGAATTTTGACCAGTAAGGAACCTAGAATTTCTAATGGAGATGAATTAGCCGATACGTATTGAACAGGAGAAGAGACATAGTCAGGAAGTTTACAAACCATTTTCAATTTAGAATACCATTCAGCCGAAATAATCGAACAAACACTTCCTGAATCTAAGAGAGCTGTTATAGGCTCGTTATTTAACTCAATCTTAAGAAAAGGAACAGGTGCGGGGGTATCCGCCACAATCCTAAGACATTCTTTAGGGCATTCAAAAGATGAATTTGAAGGCTGATCGTTCTCTGCATTTACAACCTGTTTACTAGGGGCTGAGTCTCGGGAAGATGGATTAGTCGACTCAGCCGAAGCCACTAGTCACTTTTCATTATTGGCATAGTTGGAATTTGCACCGGAAGTTGAGCAGGAGGGGGTGCTATTTGAGTTTGGGCAATTTTTGGCGATATGTGAGAAGGCCCCACACTTAAAACAGCCTTGTGATGACCCGGTTCCATTCCTTGTCCCACTTGACTTGATCAGAGGACACTTGTTGCGCAGATGGTCAGGCGACCCGCAAGCGTAACATTTACGGGGATTGACTGGTCGGCGAGGTGGAGGCCGAGTGTTACTAAAGGAAGGCGGGGGTTCTTTCGCGACACGCAAGGAATCGGCGTATCTAACTCCTTCCGCTGAGACGGCCAATGCTTCAAGTTCAGAGAAACTTTGCGGGCACGCCGCGAAACACAAATATGACCTATAGGGAGGTGAAATTCCCTCGACAATAGCCTGTACAATCTGATCTTCAGGAAAATGAAGGGCAAACACCCTAGTGTAAAACTTAATGTCCTGTATGAAATCAGCCAAGTTTTCATCCAAGCGCTGTACACGATAATAGTACTTCTGAATGAGGGAGGACCTGGCCCTAGCCGGGATGAAGTTAGCTAGCAAATGGGCATGGAAATCCTCAATAGATGATTGCTCGGCAATGGCTCTTACTATTTTATCTGAGAGAATACCAATAGCATACGGATAGATGATTTGCAAAATTTGACATGGAGAAAGAGAAAACACAAGGGCATGATCCTGAAATTCAACTAGAAATCTTAAAAAAGAAATTACATCACTGGTGGTATTAACGGAAAACTTAGAGATACCTCTGAGCAACATTGCCAATGGATGAGGCAAGCTGCTAAACCCGGGTGACATAGTAGGTAAAGGTTTCAATGGCAAAGAAGTTAATTCAGAACGGATGTTACTCAATGATGCACGACGTTCAGATTCGTTGTCCAATGGGGCAGAGGTAGTTTGAGCGGCGATGGTTTTCCTATTAACTTCTCCCTTATGAGGCTCTTCCTCGCTACCTACATTCACTATGGTGGGTTGATCAGATTTGGGAGGAACTTCCCCAGTCAACAATAGAGTGACCTTACTAGATAATTCGCAAATATTTTCCAGGAGCGTACTAGCTTCCTTCCTCTGAACGTCATTCAGTTTTAGAGACAACAGATCGTTAACCCTATTCGAAAAATGATATAGCCTGCCTTGCACACGCTTAATTTGATTAGGAGACGGATCATTTTCATCAAAAAAACTAACTACAGAAGCTAGCCCAGTAATATTCTCCGTGATCGTGGAAAGAGAGTCGTCAATTTCTTTCTCTCCCAAATTGGGGATGGAAATGGGCAAATCTAGGGACTCTCTAAGCTTGTTTGTATCTACTGCAACCGTGCCTCCAGATTGTACATTTCTAATAGTCAATTCATAGATCAACTCCTCCTTGCGCAAATAGTTAAGATGGAGAACATCGCGAGGGCCGGGCATGGTGACAGAACAATTTAGAAAAACTCAAAAGATTGCAGCAACTGGGAAAATATTTAGAGTTCGGAACAAAACAATGTTTAGCCGTCAAAAGGGGCTAAATTGAGACCCATTCAACCACGCTCTGCTACCACTTGTTACCGTGTTTTTGTGGTAGTTATGCATGAAAGAAGGTGCTGGGTGGTGAATAGGTCTCAAGCTACTAAAGTGAAATTAATTTTAAAATTTAACAAGGTTATATTTTCTTTTCAAAATTAGGTAACAACAAATAGAACAGGTACTTAGTAGCCGAAACACGATTGAAAAATACATTTACATAGGTACCCCATTTGGGGCTTCAAAAGTCAGAAACATAATTCTTGAGCAATGAGCCCAACCTTACAATGAACACCATACAACAAAGGGGCCGAAAACCCCCAAACATGCCAGAAACATTTGCTTCCAATTACACCCAAAAGCCTCCTTGAGGCAGAAACACAATTTTCAAGAAAGGGCAACTTCCCCCTAAAATACAAGCCTATCATAGGCCACTCCGAACTCCACCTTCAAGCTGTCCTCAACGGACATAAACACAGGGGTAAAATACCCAATCTACTGAGGTCTATTAAATGAAAGCAGGTTAATTAAATGACCTCTAAAACAATTTGAGAGGAGGCGAACTTGCACTCCTAATACACTTTGATTAAGACCTACTTGGCCCTAGGCCGTTAATACAAGGGCTAATCCCATACTAAAGAGGTGACTTAAGAAGAGAACGATTTGTTTTACGTTAACGAAGAATAGGTTGAGAAAACTAAGTTCACCTCACAACAACCTGAGTGGGAGCTCGAGAGGGTTAGCACTCTCTATCCCAGTATGAAGCTTTAAAAGAGAATATATGAAAAGAGTAGTTACATTTTAGGAAAAGGTTACATGGTTGAACGCTTAGAACCCGCCCCGAAAGTTAAACTGCTGAGCTAGCAAAGAAAGAAGTTATAAATCGGCCATTACCTTGTTGTTGACCGCTGCCGAAGACAGAGGCGCTTCCCGCCCCCTGCTATGTACTTAACACACTGACAGGTGGAACAGAAGTGGCGCAGAGACCCAAAAATCAGCAGTTTATATCCTCTCGTGGAAGGTTCTAGGCGTTAGGGGAATGAAAACACCCGCCCACAATTATTTTATTGGCTAGGTTACAGAAACATATCCAAGTTGGGGGGAAATACATCGGATTGGTCGGAAATTACTAAAAGAAATTCGGGATTGGATAAATCTAAAACAAGGGGAAAAAGAGGGGTATACAGCCAACTTAAACAATAACAGAAAGAAATTTAAGAAGAAACAAACATTTGAAATAAAAATTTCTCCAACAAAATAGTTTTTTGACTCCGCACTAGGGTGCACTATTGTTGATCTTCCGTAGTGTCCTCTAGGAGAGAAAGTTCACACTTCTTACTTCAGGCGAAACAAAAACACATCAAAAATGACACAGTTCAAAAACTCAAAATTTTCCACGTGGTGACATCTTCTGAGAAGGTAGCGAATTAATAACGTATATAAAGTTCAGACTTCCTCCAGCAGAGGAGTTTCAACAGGCGCACATTTTAAATTAGCGGTGTGGAGGTGTACCGCCCGGTACAATTATTAACGTCAAATTGCAGACAGAAAAATTTTACGTCGAATGAACATCTTAATTTGACATCACAAAATATAGGCAGTACATTCACACGGATGACGATCTACATTGGACGTGATATCACTTCGGAACCCTATTCAATAACTTTTTACAACATTATACGGCCCTCGCAAGACTTCAAAAATTTATCCAAGTGGAAAATAAAACAAATGACTCTTTTAGTCGTACTCTCACATTTACAAAACTTAGTAGGGTGACCACTGCGTCGTATATCCCCATTCAAATACACTTTAAGAAATCACGAGACAGGATATAAGAGGTAGTAAGATGGAAAATCACCTACCTCATGTCTTCATGCCAGTATTCGTCTTAGGGCTCACCTGCGACCCTGGCATTTTATTTAGCCATTTTTACATTCATGGCTTCACCATTTATTATTATTTCTTCAGGTTTCCTGGAATAAAGCATAAAAAAAAGAAAATACCCTTCACTTGTTTGCTTGAACGCACACGATGGACTATAATTATTTCCGCACACGAATTACTTAATCACATTAGAATTTATTCAGTACTTTGACCGTCCTATCTGGTACAGTTATTTCACTCAAGAAAACTATCTCCTTATGGAGTCAAGACTTAGCCGCAATGGCTAAAATCTGCAGTTGAACTCAGTCTACTTTCGTTGGTTTGATTTCGCAGAGCAGCTCAACAATTTTTCGTCCGCTTTGTATCACAAATGCCGGAGAAGGAAGCTTCGTCATGGCGTCCCTTCATATTTATAGCAGTTACCCCCTCTCTTCGGATCTCTCCCTTTTGCCGCCAAGAAATTTCCTATAAACTTTCTGACTTACCTAAACTGTAATTTCAAGAGTTTTGAAAGTGACTACATGCTTGCTACATTTCTGGCGGTAGTGTTCATGGACATTTAAAAATTTTACGGGTTCGATTTGTGAGATGATTGACCTCCTTTGATAGGCACTATATTTTTTTGACTTGGCGTGGTCACGCCATGTACACGCGCTTTGAAATAGTTCATAAAAATGACTTGAGATTCTTCCGCCGTCGACACGTGTGGTTGACGTCACGTACCCCAGAGCGTGGGACCGAAGGTAATCACCCCCTCGTCACGTGTCAAATCCATGCTATCAAGAATCCAACTTTTAATTTAATTGTTATATAATGCATAATGTTCTTAGGGCACAAAGGTCATGGGTTCATATTTCCCCCAAGACACGAATTCCTTTCGCACAGTGACAAGGAATTTCCTTTAACTACTCCAGATGGCGAAATTTCTAATTTTGACGTCTGTTGAAACATGACCTTTGAATGTGAATTCCTTTCCTCTCTCTTATGAAGTTGTTCATCTTCTGGTGTACGGATACTGGTTGATGCCTTCAGCTTCCTGGTAGTTCTCTACTGAATTTTCGACTGAGCTATTTATCCCCTCCTCGCCGTCAAAGTCTTCCTCGCTGTCAAAGTCTTCCTCCTCAGAACCTTCCTCAAATTCTCCCTGTTCTATCGAGATTTTCTCTGTAAGATTCCAGTACTCCTCAAATGCTCTCAATATCACAGAGTCTGGGACTTGCCTGCATTCCCTACATCGTTTCAGTGGGTCATCCTGCTTTTCTTCGAGCGGTTCCACATCTTGATCCACCACTGATTCAATGAGGTTAACTTCCTGGTCCGCCATATCTTCAGGTTTGCGATAAACCTTCAAGTTGGCTGCATTGAAAATAGCCTCAGAGCGTCCATCTAACGACTGGATTTTATAGGAATTATTTCGGAAACTCTGGATGACTTTAAATGGACCCATATACAACGGTGCAAACTTCGCGTAATACTTGTCCTCAGGTTTTGAAAGAGCGGGTTTACGAACAAGCACATATTCGCCTTCTTTCAAGGGCCGATGAAATCTCTTATTTTTGACGCGTCTCAAACGTCGGTCAGCTTGCTGACGAAGATGCCTAGCTGTCTCTTCAATGCGCATCGCTTGAGTCGGCCGTGGGTCGCTCGGACACTTCACCACTGCGTGCCATGGTCTCAGAGGATAAATATTGGAATGAACCACATTTGGGACGCACCCTATAGATTCGTGGATTGTGTTATTCACGCAATCTTCTATGATAGGTAACACATCCATCCATCTCCAATGCTCTTGAGCACAGAAGATCCGACAGAACTTCGCGATGACCTGCATAATTCGCTCTGACGGGTTTCCCTCAGGATGGCGAACTGAACTAAGAATATGTCGAATTTCAAGCCTTTGCAACTCCTGTTTAAATTGAGCTGAGGTAAATTGTGTGCCGTGGTCCGTTAATAAAAACATGGGCTTCCCCATAGCTGGAATTATGGTCCTATTTATAGCTCTTAATACCAATTTAGTGTTTGCTTTCTGTAATGGACATAACGATGTGAACTTAGAGAATACGTCCACGGTTACCAAGACGTATCTATTCCCTCTACGTGACTTGGGAAGGACTCCGTAAATATCCATCGCGAACAATTCACGAGGTTTAGCTGGTAAGGGAGGTATCGGTGCCTGTCGAATGAGGTAAGGGTTCGCCTTAACCCTCTGGCATGTGTCACATGTAATTACAAGGCTTCTCACGTCTTCTCGTAGATGAACCCAAGTGAACGTTTCCTGAAGGGTGGCGGTGACCTTGTCAATCCCACCATGACCGGTTATCCTATGGGCATGCCATATAAGACCCTTCCTAAGTGGTGGTGGTACCACAATTCGAGATTTAGTGTGATCCTTGTCTATGAATTTCAACAAGGTGTTGTCGACAAACAAATAGCTCTCAGCTAGCTTCTCAACTTCTCCACGTCCTGGGTCGTCATGTGGAAGTTCTCCCTTCAACAACGAAATTAACCTGCCACAAAACTGGTCCTGTCGTTGACATTCTGGTAATCGTGTCAGCTCATTTAGAAAGGTTCTATCTTCGTCAGTTAACTCCACGAAGTTCACCTCATGTTCGTTATCGTTTGGGTTTCGACTTAGGGCATCCGCCAGGACATTTGACATTCCTGAACAGTGCTCGATGGTCAGATCAAACTGCTGGATAAACAGTGCCCACCTAGCTACTCTCTCGCTAGCAACTACCGTCTTCATCACAAAGGTCAAGGCCTTGTGATCCGTCCTAATGGTTATAGGGAATCCAAAAATCATCTTTCTCCAGTGCTGTAGTGATGGAACAATTGCAAGCATTTCTAATTCAGTGACACTGTATTTTAGCTCGTGTTTCCTAAGTTTACGGCTAAAGAATGCCAAGTAGTTCTTCTTCTTGGGTTCTTCTCCTTCCTCTTGGTATAAAACTGCACCAATCCCTACGGTGGAAGCATCAGTTTGCAAGATAAAGGCCTTATCGAAATTCGGGTACCCTAGCTTCACACTTCTAGCTAACATCTCCTTAGTATCCCGAAAAGAAATCTCATGTTCCCTAGACCATTTCCATCGATTGTTCTTTACTAGCAAATCTTGCAATGGAGCCACAACCTCCGTATAATTTGGACAGTGATCACTGAAAAATTGACTCATACCCAAGAACTGTCGGACGTTCTTTACCTTGATAGGCCTTGGAAAGTCGTCAATTGCCTGCAATTTCACTGGGTTAGGGCGTACTCCTTCACCATCAATGATGTGTCCTAAGAAGAGAACTTCCTCCTGTCCGAAATTTGATTTTTTCAAGTTGATCTTAAAACCAGCCACCCTGAGATTTTCGAGTAGCAACTCGAGATGATGAAGATTTTCCTCGAAATCCTTCGACGAAAGCAATATGTCATCGACATATCGCGTAGTTATGGCCTTAACTTGTTCGGTGAGGTTGCGATCTAGGGCGCGTATGAGAGCTGCACCGGCGTTTTTTATTCCAAACGCGAGACGGTCAAAACCATACGTGTGCTGGTCATACAGGAATCCAGTAAACAATCTTGACCTCTCATCGAGCATTATATGATGATACGACGAGGTCAGATCAATATTAGTAAAGCGGCGCTTGCCCCTAAACCTCCTAATAACTTCTTTGATGGGAGGAGCTCTATCATTTTCAGGGATTAGCCTGTCATTTACGACCCTCGCATCCAAGCATACCCTCAGGGACCCGTCGGGCTTCTGAACGGTAACTAAGGAATTAACGAATGGTGTATTTGCCTTGGAAATCAACCCATTTTCTTCCATCTCTTTAATAATTTTTCCAGCCTCCTGGCGATGTTTCTCCGGAATGGGATACGGCCTACGTTTGAACGGCTCCCAACTGTTTACAGCCAACACATATTTGAAATTTGGAATGCATCCTGGCTTTGAATCGAATACATCCTGATATTTGAGAAGTAGTTCCCTCAACTTCATCTTCTCTTCCGCCGTCCCTGGGCATTCTGATACTTTCTGATTTATCAAATCTTCTACAGCCTTTCCCAATTCAGTCTCGAGGACATCCCACTCTTCCTGGTTGACCTCTTCTGTTCCCTGTTCTATCTCCTCTTCTGTCTCCTTAGAAACGGTAGTGAAATGGACTTCTTCCTCACACATTCTTCTCCCAGTCTGACCCAATGATTCTTCGTTTAGAGCTACTAATTCCGGTCCGTCATCCTTCCTAAATTTCACCTCTCTCCTTCCTAAATCGATGACGGCATTACTTTCACAAATGAAGTCTGCTCCAAGAATAACATTATAGTGCAGCTTTGAAATTATGACAAAAGGATGCGAAAATGTCATGTCTCCTATCTGCAAATCCAAAAATGTCTGCGTTTTACAAATGGCAGTTTTGTCGGGAATGACTCCTCTAATTTTGATATTTGCTACAGGAATTTCTGGCAATTTCTTCCGAGTAGACAATTCGTTAAAGAAATTTTGTGAAATTAAGCTGATGCTGGCGCCTGTATCCAATAAACAGCTCACCTTAAAGTTGCATATCCTGACATTAATGATTGGTAGCTCTCTTATTTTCCTAACCTCCTGTCTGAGGTGGTCTTCCACTAATTCATCTGGTTGTATAATCCAGGAGTCAATCTGGGCTACTATCCAGCCGTCGCGAGAAACGTATTCAGGCTGTGTGTGGGAATCCTGTCTCGTAACCACTACTGGAAATTTGGAGTTTTTTTTCCGCTCATTTGACGAGTTCAGACTTTCGTCGAAATGAGGCGCGTTAGGGTTTAATTCCCTATCCTGGTGGTAGGTCTTTCGGATAGCTCCAGTATGGGACATGTCTTGAGCTCCTACACAGTCAGTGTTGACTTCCCTTCGTTGGATGCTGTCCTTCCATTTGTCCTGTCCAGTACCTGACCTCAGCTCTCTCAAATACTGGTCCCCTTCTCTCCTTCTCTCTTCAGGCCCGTGCCAGCGGTCAGAACGTCTGGAATTTTCGTAACCGTCCCCTCTTCTGTTGCCTTCATTCCCGCGTGGGTTCCTTCGTCTTAGATCTGAGTTCCCCTGGTATCGACCCTGGTTTCTTCTCCATTGTTCTCGGCGTCTGTCCCACTCTTCGTGATGGTATCTGGGCTGTTCCCAGTTCTTCCTACCTTGGTATGGCCTGGTGTCGAACCGCCGCCCCTCATTCTCATATCTCGGTGCTCGTGAAACTTCCCTATCTGGCGCGCTCTCCTGGCTGTGATTTACGACATTCACCTGGGGCTCTGAATGCCTGACTATTCGCGGGGCTGATTGATGCGAATGGGTCTGGTCCAGCTGTCGCAATATCAATTCTGCCTGCATCGGGGTTTCGACCTTCGCAGCAGTTAATATTCTCTGGATATCCGGTGGGAACTGTTTCTGGATAGCCTGAACCAGTTCTTGCTGACTTGGGGCTGATTCCAGTTCCTTGAACTTAACTAATTGTTCGGTAAAATATAGCGAAAATTTCGGCGGTCCTGCTGTGTTATACCGGCGACTATATAACTCTAGCCTTAGGTTCTGCTGAATCTCAGAATTCCAAAATTTGCCCAAAAATGCGGTCTGAAATTCCTCGAACGTGTCAAAGCTATATCGGAAACCTTTGAACCACAGCGACGCAACTCCGTCTAGGTACCGTTCCACAGTCCTTAGTTGCCTCTCTTCAGGTATCCCATTATCGCGAATATACACCCTAAGTTCTCTAAGAAAACCCTTTGGCGTCTGGGTACCACTGCCATCGAATTTCTTAGGCTGATCTTCCTTAAGACGAATCATGTTTATAACATTAGTGACGTTTTGCCCCTGAGAATGGGTAGAATTGTCAAAGTGTCCGTTCCCTGCAGGATGTATGGAACTACTAGCGTTGCTAGGGCAACTGAACGACATATCTGAGGTGCGGCGAGATTTACTAACCACTTCCTCTATCTTGGCCTGGACTCCTACGATATTGTTCACTAACCCATCCAGTTCCAATTTCCGGGCACTAACTTCCCCCTTAAGAGCCTCATGAACGGATGTCAACTCGTCGCTCAGTGTTATGACCTTATCTTGGGTATCTTTAAGTTGTTTCGATAGGTCTACCCTTGTATCGCCTAGATCCTTTCCTAGTTCCACAATATCTGCTTGTACCTCCTCAATACTCCTAGCCGTTTCTTCCTGAGTTGTACCTAATTTTCTCATATCCTCTTTATTCATCTGGATTAATTTAAAGTCAATGGCCTCAATACGCTGGTCTACAGTTGCCTTGACGTCTTCGGCTACCTGGTCTACTTTGTCATTTACGACGGCTATCTCTTTACACAACATTTCCTTATGTTCATTCATTGCTGTGAAGACCTTTGACTTATCGTCTTCACGCATGATGTTGAACTTCTCTACCTCTGTCTTCAGATCGGCCTTAAGCTCAGCTTGATCTGACATCAACTGCTGATGTAGTTCCCTACTTTCGTTGACGTGCCTATCGAGGTCTCCTCTAATTATGTCCTGATTTTCACTAAGAACACGATGTAGCTCGCGAGTTTCTATAAACTGCTGATTTATTTCATGTTTAAAGTCACCAATGTCCTTCCTAATATCAACGCTAGCTTCCTTACAACTATCCTGAGTGTCCTGCACTTTAATGTCAACATTTTGAACAACTTCCTTCATACCTTTTAATTCTACATCTGCACTATCTAATTTATTGTCCATTGTTCCTACGACTTCCTTCATACCTTTCAATTCTGCCTCTGTACTATCCAACTTCATACTCATATATTTAATATTCTCACTTAAGTCCTTCCTATCGGCTTCCGCAACCTTCCTATCGGCCTCCATTCTCTCCATAAAGTCCTTCTTATTATTTTCGATCCTCTCCATTAAGTCCTTGATCATTTGGGCCACCTGCCCTTGGGCCAATTCTCCCTCCTGCATAAACATACTGTATTTAACAGAAAACGATAGGTCATCGGTGAGCCCGAGACTTCAACGGCGTATAACAAGACTACAACGATAAACATCACAACATCCCCCTATCTAACACATCACATTGTTAATGCAACATTCTCTAAAAAGTTTATTTAATAAAATGTGAAATTCAATGTTCACTCGATCAAAGTGATCAGCCAAAACACTCAAACCAGTATTCAGAAATTTGGGAAATTACACTAACACACTTAAATTATACCTTTCATTCAGTAGATAAATTATTCTCATAGTGGTATCTCCTAGCCTTACTCATCGGGCGTTTATCTATTTCTTCGAGTTCACTATCAACTCTGGCGCACGATTTTATCAAACATAATGTGGCATAGCCTCAACATTATTTCTCTTTTCCCCTAGTACACGATTTTTTCAAAATATCCTTATCGTTATCGTGACTTAGGTTCCCTCATCGTTATCGTGACTTATGCCTCAACGTTGGTGCGACAACTTACTGGTCGACCAACGTATAACAATCCTACAATTGGTCATCGTTTCACTGATGTCAACCAACCTAACTTGTAGTTCTTCTCTCGATGTACTTAGGCCCTGTCTTAAGTGACTGAAGCCACCACGTTGGGCAACATTTTAATGAACCCTTTAGGTCCATATTGAGGGATACCTACCTTCCTTACCTATCAGCAAAGTTCATGAGATCTGTCTCTTGGGTCGTTTCGGGTTCTTCGTCACTTGCTGAGGTAAAGGTAGGGTTCATTAATTCTAATCTACTGGAATGAAAGGTCTGTTTAAAAGATTCCTATTTATTCAGGAAATTCTGAAGCACTCTGTCACTGGTATCATAGAAGTCAACTGTATCCACTGGACACCACAATCATTTTTACATAATGGTCAGAACACTGGTGTGAGACTTTATAACGTAACTGCCTGACGGGCATTCATACTAGAAACCATTGTCTCAATTATTAATCATTTAAGAAAGTAAAGTCTGGAAATCCTTAAATTCGGCTTCCATGTGAGACCACATGTACCATCGTAGTGATTCGTTATGGTCCAGCCCTCGTAACACGAACTCTGGACTCTAGGTATAATTAAGGCAGTCCAATTGGGGTGTGCCACACAGTGGTTCTACGGCATGGACCCTTAATTGAATCGATGTGACCTGCGTCTATGTCATGGACCGACATCTAATCTTCTAAGTTACTTTAAAGTCATTGTGGATGATGACCGCAAGGAAATGATACTACAATGGCATATGGCCCTAATCTAAGTCACTGAGGTTGATGACCCCCTGACCATCCAAGTTTCTAGGCTGAAGGCTAAACACAATTAAGTTACATCGGTTGATGACCAAAGTTCCACTTTACTATCCCCAGCACATTCACTGCTCAATCAACCAAAGTTCAATAATTACAACAATAGCAATGCTCACAAACTTTGTGGCAGTAAAATCCATTTCCTTCGGATATGTCCCCTTAATCGTTACTTTACATGTTAATATTCCCCAGAAAACAAACTAAAATTTCCAGAATGCATCTCCAAGTTATTCGCTTGATTAAAGTTATTTCAAAATGCGGTTTCACTGAATTTAATAATTAAATAAATTTAAATGATTTAATGAAATGTTAAAGATCAGTAAATTTTATCTCCGCGGACTCTGGTTTCTTCACAAATTTCTACGCAGCTGTGATGTGAGTTCAATATTGCGATGTTTATCTGGCTGGAAAATAATTTTTACATAATTCATGTCCAGCTACATATATCCTATCTCGTGATATCATGCTTAAAAATCTAATCTAGTCCTAACCGTTATTAACACTTGGATATCATAATAATCTACGTACAAACCAAACAACTCGCCATATAATTACGATGTCATATCTCGTCATCACAGAATTTTGCACACCCCTCGCAGACAAACCGATCGTCACGACCATCGCTCTATATTTTGGACAACCCTGAAATTGGGTTACTCTGTTCCTTATACTCAAAGTTCGTGATTTCAAATGTTCACTACGTCCCCATTTACAGTATTTCACAATACTTATATCATTACCGGCTATGAATTTCAACTAAATCCAGCATTTTAACGTTTCCCCTGGCCGAGAATTACAGTACAATCTCAACTCCACTTCTTTCCCGCTATCATAGCTGAGGTCTCTCACCCCATGCTCGCTTGGCAGTTACATAAACCACCCGGTTCGTTCTACCTGACTGACTTCTCAAAATGCTCCCTTTAAACTCTGCCGACATGATTAAACAAATACGATATTCTAACCAACAAAATGCACAGATATGCTTCAAGATGCCCACACTAATTATACGCGTCGCCAATTATACCGCTATGGATTTCTATGAACTTCTTTCCATTCTCAACATTATAAAATATTCCTCGGATTATCATGTCCCGGCTTCAAATGACAGGACTCTAACCTGATTCGCACATCTCATCTCAACTCATATAAAACATTCCTCGGGCTTCCGTGTCCCGGCTTCAATGACAGGTCCAACCTGATTCACAAAACTGACCTCTGTTTCCCAGCTCCACAATTATCCTCGACAAAGAACTGGAATAAAATCCCCACTAGAAATCCCGACGTCTAATATCGCACAATGCATTAATCATGAATAACTTCGCATAAATGATATCGTATTTAATAACTTGATTTTTACGAGAAATGACTGAAACATTCTACTAGATCTTTTATCGTCAGTCAGACACAGTTTAAAATGGGCATTAAATAAAACGTTTCTCTCCGTGACCAAATTCATCACCCTAGGTTCTCATCCAACAGCGCGCTTCCACTCGATTGAAAATGAGTGACCATGGATTATTATTATTAACGTCAAATTGCAGACAGATAAATTTTACGTCGAATGAACATCTTAATTTGACATCACAAAATATAGGCAGTACATTCACACGGATGACGATCTACATTGGACGTGATATCACTTCGGAACCCTATTCAATAACTTTTTACAACATTATACGGCCCTCGCAAGACTTCAAAAATTTATCCAAGTGGAAAATAAAACAAATGACTCTTTTAGTCGTACTCTCACATTTACAAAACTTAGTAGGGTGACCACTGCGTCGTATATCCCCATTCAAATACACTTTAAGAAATCACGAGACAGGATATAAGAGGTAGTAAGATGGAAAATCACCTACCTCATGTCTTCATGCCAGTATTCGTCTTAGGGCTCACCTGCGACCCTGGCATTTTATTTAGCCATTTTTACATTCATGGCTTCACCATTTATTATTATTTCTTCAGGTTTCCTGGAATAAAGTATAAAAAAAAGAAAATACACTTCACTTGTTTGCTTGAACGCACACGATGGACTATAATTATTTCCGCACACGAATTACTTAATCACATTAGAATTTATTCAGTACTTTGACCGTCCTATCTGGTACAGTTATTTCACTCAAGAAAACTATCTCCTCATGGAGTCAAGACTTAGCCGCAATGGCTAAAATCTGCAGTTGAACTCAGTCTACTTTCGTTGGTTTGATTACGCAGAGCAGCTCAACAATTTTTCGTCCGCTTTGTATCACAAATGCCGGAGAAGGAAGCTTCGTCATGGCGTCCCTTCATATTTATAGCAGTTACCCCCTCTCTTCGGATCTCTCCCTTTTGCCGCCAAGAAATTTCCTATAAACTTTCTGACTTACCTAAACTGTAATTTCAAGAGTTTTGAAAGTGACTACATGCTTGCTACATTTCTGGCGGTAGTGTTCATGGACATTTAAAAATTTTACGGGTTCGATTTGTGAGATGATTGACCTCCTTTGATAGGCACTATATTTTTTTGACTTGGCGTGGTCACGCCATGTACACGCGCTTTGAAATAGTTCATAAAAATGACTTGAGATTCTTCCGCCGTCGACACGTGTGGTTGACGTCACGTACCCCAGAGCGTGGGACCGAAGGTAATCACCCCCTCGTCACGTGTCAAATCCATGCTATCAAGAATCCAACTTTTAATTTAATTGTTATATAATGCATAATGTTCTTAGGGCACAAAGGACATGGGTTCAATACCATTACTGTCATTGAACCTAAAAATGCTCATAAGGTAGAGATTTTAGTCAAAATCGCACAATGATGTCGTTAGACAGATCAGTGGACCCAACCATACTGCATAAGCACACCACACTCTAGTCTGGAACCACCACTAGCCTGCACAGTACCTTGTTGACAACTGGAATCAATTACCTCATAAAACTTGTGTCAAGTGTGAGTCTTGCATTTGGGCTGAAGTGGGATGTACCTTGAATCATCAGATCGTGCCACATACTTGCAGTCCTCCAGATTTAAATTAGTGGTCTTACAAATTCACAACAGGCATTGTGCCAGGCTCTTAGCGAGGAAATTCTAGTGTGCCCCATACATCCATATCCCACAGAGACCAACAGGCGTAGCAATGACCTGCTGGAAATGCAACTTATACCTTGGACTTGGCAAGTGGCTGTGAATTTAATCAACTGCCCCGTTACTAGGAGCAATAATTATAGCCCAAACGCAACTATAGACGATCAATGAGCAACAGTGATCGGCCATATTGCTTCACACCGAAGATTGAAACGCTCTAGCCAACGATCAGCTATTGAAGGTGCTGTGTCCTTTCATAGTGATCAAGTAGTTGTTAGTTAGCGTAACAGGAAATGCCTTGTGTGAGTGATCCAGTTAATGGAATAAATAATTTTTGTTTGGCCTTAGTTGGAAGTAAAAAAGTATTAGTGCTGGTGTTCGTAATTTTACCTTGAGCAGTTTTGTTTGTGTTCGGGATGTTAATTATTGTATATTAGGTTTACTTTGTATTGCACTGGGGTAAAGGAAATAGGAAATCATTTCCAATTTTGTTCATTAATTATCAATAGTTCTGTTGGTAGTATACTTATAAAGATAAGTCATTGTAACGTGATGGCTAGGTAAATAAATGAAGACATAACCTACTTCTAAAATGTAGGAACATAGCGGGTAATCTCAATTTACGAAATGTTGGCTGGAAGGAAAATGAGATTGATAGTAAGAATGACCAAAAAATAGTAAATACGTTAATTTTGGAAGGGTGGCTGAAACAGATTTTAATGGAAATAAATAGAGAGAAGAAGCTATTTCTGTCGTAGTTAAAAATAAATCCGATATGAAGGAAGGTTATAAAAGTAGGATTGTTATGCTTGATAAGAAGGGGACGGGGTAGTTTTAAGAAATTCATTATGTTCGGTGAAGATTTACAAATAAAAATGTAACCGGGCCATGGGATGGGTTTAAAGAATTTTTTGAGGAGTGTGAAATATGTTATGTACATTTAAATGTGTCAAGGAATGGTAAAATCCCACTATATTATGACAGAAAATTTTAGAGGCTATTATTATTATTCCACAATCAGCTTTACGTTGCACCGACTTCACGAGAGTAAGAAGGAGGTGCAGGTTAGAAGGAAATATAATTAGGAAAGGTTGTGGAAGTAAATATAGATTGAAGGATTGTACTAAGGAATTGAATTTATCAAAGAAGTCAGGTAGGGTTAAAATAATGGCAGTTGTAATTGGCGGTCATACGTATTTTACCGAAAAATGGAAGGGTATATTCAAGTACGTTAAGGTAGAAACAGGTTCCAGGAAGGGAATTCCAGGAATCATTAATGAACAAGGTGAGTGCGTATGTAAGGATTTACACAAGGCAGAAGTATTTAGTCAGCAGTATGATGATATATTTGGAGATAATGATCATTTCCTGGTAGAGAAGATGGCTAATACTATAAAATTACTGAAATTTACCGATGATAACAAAGGTATTTCCAAAAAAAGGACACAAAAGTAAAGAACTGAAAATCACCTGGGATTTCTGAGGACGTAATAAACGCAGTGGGTAGCGATCTGAAACAATGTCTGAAGTTCTTATTTTATTTCTGTTTGCATGAAGGAGTTACACCTAGACCATTAATAATTCCTGTAGTAGGAAAGGCGATATACGTAAAGGGAATTTCGTGCCAGTCATCTCAACATGTGTTGTATGCCAGCTATGGGAAATTATTTTCAGACAATATTAGACACTTTTGCGAATTTACGAAGGGGCTTCTTAAAAGGTCGTTTGATATTAGGAAAGGTTATCTCATCTGTGGCTCAACTTGTAGGATTATTGCAATATATAGCAGAAATTTTAAATTCAGGAGGTCAAACGAAATGTTACCCTATTGACACACCCAAGGCCTTGAAAGGTAGAACATGGAGAATTGTTGACGAATATTAAGGCTATTAGATTAGGAAAGGAGTCATTAAATGATTGGCTAAACAGATTGGAGGGAATTAGAATAGATGAAGCTTTAATGATCGCGTAATTATTAATTGGAGGTTCTGCAAGGCAGTAATATTGTACCTTTATATTTCCTTATATATGAATGATATGAGTAAAGACATGGAATCGCAGGTATGGCTTTCGGTGAATGACGTCATACTGAATAGAGTAATAACAAGATACGGAATTGTGATCGACTGAAGAAAAAGACCTAGGCAACATTGTTAGATGGACAGTGAACAATGCTATGTTAACATTCAGGTTGTAACTTTCACCAAGAGAGAAAATCCTCTCATTTTAGTTACTACGTTTACCGAGTGGATGTACCTCACATGTAGTTTCTAAAAATTACAATCTCCAATAACACGGTGACAAGGTAGGGACTAAATCTATTATCATATTATATAAGGGGCGATCAAAAAGTTTCCGCTCGACGGCCGTACAGCCCTGAATTTAGATGCCAATGAGGCAAAATCACCGAGAGCACTGAGGCGCTCATCCCACGACGCGCCAAGTTGAAGGTCCCCGTGTGGTAAAACACCGTGTCCTGCTGCAAATCCTGGTCCGACAGGAAGCGTCGACCCTTCAAGGCTTTTTTGAGGGGACCGTAGGCGTGACAATCGCACGGGGAGAGATCAGGACGATAGGGCGGGTGCTTGAGTGTCTCCCACTTGAATTGGCGTACCTTCTGCGTGACGACCTGTGAGGTATGGGGGTGGGTGTTTTCCCGGACGGATGGCGTATGTACTCTGCTCTCCACGACGAACAGTCATACATGTTGTCACAATAACACTTGAAGCCCGACGAGAGATGTTTTCCCAGAACCATAATCAATTCATTTATTTTATATTTCCATGGCTTGAGAATGCCCTTTCAGGGTAGCTGAAGTGTTTTGGTACTACTAACTCTTCCATGCTGCTTGTGTTTGCATGCCTAGATCTGTATATCTTCCAATGATATCCCCTCTTTACTTTTCCAATTTCACCAGTAAAAAACATCAGATTAATGTTTAATAAATTCTTCAGTCACGTTAAGCATTTGATTAGGTACAGGAACTTTGATTTAATTAGATTTCTTCACCAGCACTATTTCCTCGTTACTAGTGGCTGATAACGACAATTTGGGCCCTTAAATCACCATCAGCATCTTTCTTGATTTCTTCATTTAAAGCAAAAGTGCTACTTTATCCTATCTTCATCTCAAGTAGACCATTTCTTCTCTGCTTCACAGGAATATCACACCTCCAGACGTGATCTTCTAATTTAAGTATTGCCATGTGATGAACCATTAGAATACTTGTGAATAAGTAAAAGCAGAAATAGCACTAGATAAAATATCGTAAAACAACAGCAGTGGCGACTAAAATATACTTATATTAAGAGACAAACTAACACCAGATAATAGAGACAGTCTTTCCTGAGAAAAACTGTAAAAGTTTCAAAATATAATTGCCTAAACTACAACGCATTCATCCTGAAATAATGACTCTGTCAAGGCATTCGTCACTTTCACAACAAGGTACATGTCAGTTTTCTGACGAAGGCAACCGTACATTTCTGCACCTCGTTGCACCGTTGGCTCATGTTATATTATATTCCAGGCGGTAATGAAATATAGACTCTCAGGAAATGTTATGTCTTTCATTGATTCTTAAGCAACTAGACGTGAAGACGCAGTTCTTTCTAGACTGTTACTAAGTTAACGTGTTGCAAATTTGTGAATATATCTCTAAAGGGAGGTCTACAGAACATGATTAACTCACCTACTATGACTACCATTCAGAACGTGCTTTATAAACTTCGTCAGCTGCGGAGCTGTGACATCTGACGGCAGCGAAAATGGAACACAGTCTCTTGTTAAATAATCCACTCAAGAGAAATGGTCTCTTATAACTCGCGTTCAAAATTGTACTTCATCTCTCTGGCGTGGACTCATATGAAAACATATTGCAACATAAATATGAACGTAAATAAGAAATCAACTTAAGTAGCGGTAATGTTCATGAAGACTCAAACAGGTTGCGTTGAATTTAGATCACGACTCATTTCAGAATGCACAGTTTTAGGAAATTCTAATTTATCACCTATACATTACACCTGGCATATGAATTTCTGATTGAAAGGAGTAAATCACTTATTCGTGGTGGTCCTCTTCATTCATAATCGATTTTGGCCAACTATGGACCAGGTAAACAACTCCTCCTGATTTCAGTTTTAGTTATTATTGTTCTTATTAAAACTAGAAGTTGCTAAATTGTAGTAATCAGTTCATGTTCTCAGGGCAATGACTAAAGCGCAAATATAAAACTCAAAGGATATTAGTTGGTCCACCCTATCAACACTTTATTACATACATACAATTTATGCTACGCTACTTTGAGTTATATAATTGATTCCAAACTGTGTAATGGATTCCGACTTATCAGTTTAATGAGCCGCCTGCTAAAACGTTTTCTGAGATTATTTCGTTCTAGAATATGAAGTAAATGAACAGCGATACTTGAGGAAACACAGCTTCTGTTTAAAGTAGTTTTGTAACTCGCGAAGTACTTTGCTTTTCTTAAACTAGTATTAATATGAACTGTCGCTCACCTAGGATGCAAGGTCCATACTATGCTCATAAGTCAATGAGAAGTTTTACTATTTCATCAACATTATCATCGACGACGAGTTTTAAGGATCTTAGCTGTAGCTCCGCCTGATTCCGCAGATATTCTGTCTTTTAACATAAATATGAGTTATGGCCCGGGGGGGGGGGGTCGTGTCATCCGAATATTTGTGTAACATGATGCGACAATACGTGTGGCGGAAATGTCACCATAGTAACCGTGCAGGCAGTGATGCAAGGTATGGATGGACGGTCAGGCAATGTTATCTAGCAACCGCGCAGGCTGTATCATATGGATGGTCACCATTTGAAATTAGTAGCCGTTGATGAATGGCAATGACGGTGAGACATATTTATGATAATTTGGTTTCAGCAAATGGAAAAACGGCTTCTTTTTAGAAGTTAAATTGTATGAGTTAGTTCTGATTTTAATATCTTAGAACCTTCAGAACAATCAGTACTTCCATCGAAATCAGGTCCCTCATCACTGAAGAGATCTTTACTGCATTCTTCCCACAGGTACAATTAATCACTAATGTTAATTACGAGCTTTTATGTCAGATATGGTAGTTGTTCTTAACGTGTGACAGACCGCGTTTCATGAAATGATGTTAGTGTTTAGCAGTAAGTTTTAATAGCTTCCACCACCGCTGCCAAAATACAACAACTTATTTTCAATTTTAATTGTGAACTGAGAGTTCATTCGGGTACCTCGATTGCTTAAAAGACACATATCGGTCAATGGATTCTTAGTGTGCTGAATATTCTCTAACGTGAAAATATTGAAATTTTGATCCTTTAATGCCCGATTGTATTTTTAAATTTTCTGTTCATTATTTATAGAAAATAAATAATGGATGGATGGTCGGAAGTTCTCAAATATTTTGTGGATTTGATATTTGCTACATCACAAATAATCACACATATGTTCGTATTGATGAATATGTGTATCTACAAACTCAGCTGTATCCAAAATGATGTAGTATAAAGTAAACTAACGTGTAGTTTCTCGTGGCTATTGGTGATCGCAGGCACATGACCTTCAGTTTTAATGAGGTATCCAGAATACAAGTCCGTAAATTTTTTTTAAAATCCTACCTGCATTAGCTGATTTTATAACCGGCACATCGTTTAAGATCAGAGACAGATCCACTCGGCTATTATACCCCGCTACCTAGCTTATTATCATGCATCAACAGACATTAACACATATATGCGACGCTGAAAGCCTTGGCAACACCCAGAGGTATTCTATGAACATCTGGTTGTAGGTGTGGTATTTGCAGTTATTGACAAAATTTCCTAGCAAGGCTCAACATTATCTGTTTTGTGGACATGCATAGCCATGTACTAATGGTTAATAATACATCAGTCAATGGCTAGAAAAGTTTGAAAACATTATCTTTGATATAGTCCTTGTTAGAGTCACAATGTTTCATACCATCAATTACTTAATAAACTGTCTATATAATTTAGCCCTAGATTTTAGCACTTAAAAAATCAACAACGAAGTAAAATGGTACTAATAAACTTAAGAGTTCAACTGTATCACGAATCATTAAGAAAGTGGAAGTCCTTTCCAAATCTGACGAGTTAGGGAAGAGCCAATACAGTGTGAAAATAAGCCAAATACGTGAGCTGTCAAATTGTTTATCTTTCTTTCTTAGTCCGTTTACCCTCCAGAGTTGGTTTACTCCTCGGACTCAGCGAGGGATCCCACCTCTACTGCCTAAAGGGCAGTGTCTTGGAGCGTGAGACATTGGGTCGGGAGATACAACTGGAGAGGATGACCAGTACCTCGCCCAGGCGGCCTCACCTGCTATGCTGAAAGGGGCCTTGGTGGGGGATAGGAAGATCGGAAGGGATAGACAAGGAAGAGGGAAGGAAGCGGCCGTGGCCTTAGGTTAGGTACCATCCCGGCATTTGCCTGGAGGAGAAGTGGGAAACCACAGAAAACCACTTCTAGGATGGCTGCCGTGGAAATCGAACCCATCTCTACTCAGTTGACCTCCCGAGGCTGAGTGGACCCCGTTCGAGCCCTCGTACCACTTTTCAAATTTCCTGGTAGAGCCGGGGATCGAACCCGGGCCTCCGGGGATGGCAGCCAATCACTCTAACCACTACACCACAGAGGCGGACAAATTGTTTATCTGAATTAGTTATTTAAATTTTGATGACTCTACTAAAGGTAATAACCATCATGTCTTCATATTTAATAAATACACCGTTACTGTACGTATGGCTGCCGAATAACTTTAACGAGTTATAGTTTCATTGAGTGTATATATTCCTGTGGAAAGTAATGAAAGGTAAAAAGTATTGAATATGGAAGTCACTAGTGCGTAACGTAATATGAGTTACTCTGTGTGACGGTAAAGGTTAATAAACCAAAATTAATTATACAGTATAATGTTACGGAAATACCCGAAGAGACCCAATGTGATGGTACATCACACTCACGTACTATATTTATCACAACGTATTATTATTATTGTTATTATTATTCTGCGGAATATCTCTCACTCATGATTGGACAGACACGCCTGAACGAGCTCGAACTTATCGAGAGAGAGAGAGAGAGAGAGAGAGACGCGGTCCAGCGAACAAATTGATTTAGGAAAAATGTACTCTTGGAACTACTAACTGATACACGAGTCTTGTGCTAGTATACTGACCTATAGTACATATACTTGGTCTTCTATGACTCATGGCAACTTTCGGTAATCTATGGCCTGGTTACAAGGCATAGATCAACAGCGTGTGTTTTCGCAAGCCAAAGTGTCTCTAAAATCAAGCGTTAGTGTCAGTGCTTAACTAGGTACTGTATCGAAGTGGTATACCATGTGTTGATGATGACAGCCGGCAATTTATGTTGATACACAAAAAGAGTGATGGGCAATATATACATACGCATTGTAACAATTGATCATTGGGCTCACCGCATATGGTCGTGCATTCCTCGCTCTCGTTTCCCACTGCTTTGGTTCTAGGTTTATTCAATGTACATAGGGAGTCTTCCAGCAGTTGTTAATGTTTTGAATATGAAGTGTATCGTCGCTGCTGGGACAAAACCTCCTATGTGAAATATTTTAGCTTAGAACTTTGTCGTCTAAGGTGCAATATTGTGCTAGTTGCATTACGTCGCACCGACACAGATAGGTCTTATGGCGACGATGAGACAGGGAAGGGCTAGGAGTGGGAAGGAAGCGGCCGTGGCCTTAATTAAGGTACAGCCCCAGCATTTGCCTGGTGTGAAAATGGGAAACCACGGAAAACCATCTTCAGGGCTGCCGACAGTGGGGTCGAACCTACTGTCTCCCGAATACTGGATACTGGCCACACTTAAGCGACTGCAGCTATCGAGCTCGGTACGCAATATTGTGTGAATATTGTCAAGGCATTCTCGCTCTTCATAACGTATGTGCTGCGGGGCAGTATATCTCCAAAAATATTATCACACAGGAGGTTTTATCCCGTCAACGACGGTATATTTGTTTGGATTGATGAAGTGCTCATGCATTGACACAGGTCAGGATATATGTTGTTATTTTAAAATCAGTGAAGAAGTTATTGGAGAACCGAAGTGCACTTCCTACCTCTTTAATCCTTTTCAGAGTGTTAGGTAAGCCCCGTATCAGATGTACCAATATGCAGCTTTATGTACACTCCGTCCATTTTGGTGAACTCTGGCGCCCAAACTCCGGAAAATTCACTTAAAAATCCCATTTGTTTAATGTTTGTTATATGTAAATACATTAAAAATTCAATTAACGCCCAAGCGCGAGACCAGAATTTGATTTATTTTACTTTATTTTAAATGTCGTCCGACAATACAGCATATTTTATATTTATTTTATTTATACTACACCAACAGATTTGTATTTCCTTACTATTTTCAATTGTGGAAAAACCATGTTAGGAAGATTTTCGCTGCATAATTCTAAGCTTCTGCATCCATTATTTTCATAGTCTACTTGTTAATACACGTACCGTGATGGGATCGGGGAGGAAAAATTAGGTGCTTCCAACCTATACGTTGGAGAACTCACTACAGGTTTACGAATCAAACGTTTCTTAATTTACTGCTTTGTGCAAACTTTCTCCCTTCAACACCGTTGTTTTTAGAGTGTACCCACTAATACACGTGCCGTGAGGGGATCTTACTGGAAATATTCAGTAGTTCTGTTCTGTATGTTGGTTAAGTCATTTACGTATTACGAATGTCAGAATAAAATGCATTTTTATTTACTATATCCATATCTTCCTTTATGCCCCACGCGCCACAACTCGAGCGTAAACTCTAATGAGAAGAACCGAAACAACAATACCAACATGGTTATCGTAAAGTATCATAAACTTCGCAATACTATCAAAAAAGAAATTGCTGACTGATAATTACTGTGAATATCTAAAGAAATCGGTGTATGCCAGAAAATAATTTTTTGCGACATATATATTCTTAGCATGCAATCAGAATAAAATAGCTTCGACGATGCTCCGCCCAATATATCATCGGTATTTTTGACATTCCCTGATAAGGGTGGCGCTTTGGTTTTTCTGCTCTCTTTTATGAATATCTGGATTTATCACACTTTTAATGCAGACACCCATTTTCGACGGAGCTTTAACATTCCGGTCACGCAATAAACGTTTTAAGTTCGCAGTTAACGACGAGGAAATATACGTTCACGATAAAGAACGGCCCTCGAGCAAATCAATAGAACGGAAATTAGAAATGGGGGCAGTATTTAATTTATACATCAGGCTAAATATACTTGAACATGTTGGAATACATTAATTTTGTAAAAGTCGGCAAATTATTCATATGTAGTAATCCCTTACGTTTTCAAATAGTTATGTGTAATTTTTCTTATGTCAAATTAATTAAATTTGAAAAGGATGTTACAGTAAGGTAAAAATAATTTGCTTCTCTTCACCTTTCAAACACAGTGTATCAGTATCATAGAATGTCGATTAGATACCTCATCAATACTTAAAAACGATATATTTTGTGATGTATTATTGATAGTAGCAGATGTACAAGAAGCAGCAGAGGTCATCTAAGTCATTGTCAATGCTTGGTTCTTAAATATATCTGACGTCGATGCAAATTAAAAAGATATCACCAAATGTACAGTCATCTTTCTCCCTTTACCACAATGTTAATTGGCATTGCTGTAAGCTAAGTCTGTGTCCTTAAATATTTGCAGTCAATGAAATAAAATATGTACTGACTGCAGGAACTTAAACTGAAAGCGTGCACCATTAGATATAGTGCAGCGAAACAGTTCGAGAACGTAGCAAGCGATGCAGTGCAGGTAAATTAGTAAGCTCTAAATGGTACCATATCGAGATCACACCTAGACGGATTGATATTGATTTTCTGGAGAAATATATATTCCGTTGACTTCTGCTTTTTTGCTAGAGATAGGAAACAATATTCGCACTTTAGAACTTTCGAAAATGAAATGTATTTCTTTCGTTGGGTATGGATAATGTTTACTCCATTTTTTGCGGTGGTTCAGTTCTTCAGCTGACCTTTGATCACATCGGAGCAAGGAGATGAATAGATCGCATCATTTTAAAATAACGTAATTGCACTTAACCCCCTTATAAGGAGATAGGTAAACAATCAGGTATATCATGTGAAACTTATGATGCCATTTTCTATTAACGTCAACGAACGTACTAACGAAGTTTCATCTAGAGTTGAACAAAGAACCAGAAATATAAAGTATCCATACTTCCGAAAGTTGGCCAGTAACTTGAACACAAAAGGTAGCTGGAAACAACTCAGATTCGTAGGTATTGGGAAGCAAAGTACAAACTCAAATACCCATGACATAAATCCATATGATATAAATGCCCAAATTGGAGACCAGTATTAACACATTACTACACAAAATAATGTTTGAAATACAACGCGAGGAAGTCTCATAAAGGTTAATTTACGCCGATCCAGACGACGTTTTATCATCAGTGAAGTTCGTTTTTCAACCATTATATGCGATTTTAATATTCTTCATCATGTTTATTTTTAAAAAAACAACATCATAGTTTATCACAAGAGCTCACCCTTATGTGAATAACTGTTTTTACCACAAACAGTCTAATGCAATTGAGCGAAGATATAATGGTCAACGATTTATACGAACATCTAATCACTACATACTATAATAACATTTTAAGTCATTCATTCCAGTTTACATTTTAAGCAATTTTAATGATCAATTTGTTTTAATAGACATAATATAATCTTATTGATTATTTTTAAATTGTTAAAATTCATATTTTATCAACGTATATTAGACATTTTTTCGTTATATATCCCAGGATCAGGGCCCTGACCCACCATGGTTTGTTACTTATACCTGATGATGCTCACTATGATTGAGCGAAACATGTACTACTTGTAATTAAATGGTTTTATCCTAAATATAAAGGACATTGAGTATTGGAAAGGTGGTTTTTATTAACACAATAATTTCTTATAACCGGACTTGACATAAAAGAAATTTACCGACAAACTAGCCAACTGGCCTCACGTCAGTGATAGAGCAAACCACCACCCTGCACTCATTTTTTGACTAGCATATTAGTGAGGAAGTACTAATGGAGCACTTCATAAAAGTAAACTTGAATTTTCAAGTATTAAGGGTATAAACAGAATTTAAACATAACTGTCTCTACATTTTGGAGAAGTTTCCTTCAAGTTGTATTCTTTTAAGTTTGATTTGGTAGAATCTGATGATGACCTTCTGAGAACGAAACATATCAGTATTTTTTTATCTTATGGTTTTACAGGTATGTTATAGTGATACAGCAGTTATAATTGATGTTCCACAGACTGAACAGCAGTAAAGTTGCATTAACTGAGTCTCAAGACGACATTGAAAAGTATGGTTTCCTCTTTAATAAAAATAGCCTATGTCAATGTAATTTACTTAATTTCACCGACATGCTTACATCCCTTAAAAGAAAACAAGGTACCTTACTGGAGTGCTCTCTAGGGTTACTCTGGCATTACGAGTAAATTATTGTGATTATTTGAACTAGTCACAATAATTGATTGTTGAATAAACGATAGATTATTTGCGGTATTGTCTGTGCTATTGTGTTTAATGAATGTGTTCTTATTTTAAGTATCATTTCTACTACCCCTTCCCCCATTATATGCTGCAATAGTCTAATCTAAGTTAAGAGTTTCACCCAAAGTCGTAGGTACGTCGATGTTCTTTTTATTCAGAGGCATCACCAGATAATATGTATAATTGCTGTCCCTTATATCAGCGAACGTCACTAATTTCTGCACCACATGGCAGAAGTAATTATAACAGATCTATAACCTTCAAACACTTCAGCGAACCAGTGAAAAATTCAACAAGGAACTTCGAAATAATCTACATCGTTAGCTTACTATGAACGACACCTTGATTTATGACACTCCTACCTGCACAAAATGTCACAAGTACTCAAGAATACAGATCTCAGGACACACCACTAAACAGTGAAGAGCTAAACAACTAAATATGCATGGTAGTTGCAAATAGTTTGAATCACAAACGCACTGACTATCACATGCATAAAGTAAGGAAAAATACACTCACGGTTCTCAAAGAGAACAAGTGTAACACTAACCAATTTCATCTAATAGATACGCTGGTGTCTAAAAAACTTTTACTACAAGCATTGGAAAACACCCCCTATATCAAAATGACTATTTACAGATAGCAGATTGAGAGGGTTTACAAATAAACACTCCCAACATTCAGGCAGTCGCCCCAACGCTAATCATGTTCCTCTATATCCTGTGCAATGAAGGGCACTGGTTTCTGCTTGAACCACTCTCACAGAGCATCAGAATGGAATAATGTTGGTCTCTCTATGCTATTTCACATACTTCAACAACCGTTTTCGGGGTTTTGTTTAGCAGACCGAAGAAGTGACTGTAGGACGGAGAAGAGATGTTGGCTGCAAGTTTGGCGGTCCGTCAGAAGCCAGCGGTTTAAGTGCGTTGCCGTTAAACTCAAGCACCCTTCATGAGAGATTTCCCGCTCAGAGTACATTATTTGCTAAGGAACTCAATAATTCACGTTTTATTTGTTTTCCTCTGATTAGCCAAAGCATGTCTCAGACTGACTAGTTACTAAAACACCAAACAATGCGGTGCTACTACCTCTCAGCTGTCCCATCAATTACTCGTTTACACGTCATATTTTGGGGAGAAACTTGAAATAACAATAATGAAATTGACTCGTGTAAGTGATGGAAATAAACAAAAAACATGTTTATTCACTATATAATAATAATAATAATAATAATAATAATAATAATAATAATAAAAGATATGATTTGATGGAACCTTGGTTTTCAGGTCGGCGTATTAGCAGTGACAATGTGAAAAAATTCTATTTTGTCCATCAAAATTTTGTATTGTGTTCATTTATTCTTTATGCATCCAAATTTCGTTGGACTTCTCCTCAAATATATACATACATACATACATACATACATACATACATACATACATACATACATACATACATACATACATTATCATTATAGACTGTTATGCCTTTCAGCGTTCAGTCTGCAATCCTCTGTGAATTTACTAAACGTCGCCACAATCCTCTGTTTGCAACTAGTGCTGTGGCCTCATTTACTTCTATACCTCCTATCTATAAATCTTTAGAAACTGAATCTAACCATCGTCGTCTTGGTCTACCTCTACTTCTCTTACCTTCCATAATAGACCCATTATTCTCCCAGGTAACCTATCCTCCTCGATTCGCCTCACATGACCCCACCACCAAAGACGGTTTATGCGTACAGCTTCATCCATCGAGTTCATTCCTAAATTAGCCTTTATCTCCTCATTCCGAGTACGCTCCAGCCATCGTTCACACCTGTCGGTACCAGCAATCATTATCGCTTCCTTCATGTCTGTTACTTCTAACTTATGAATAAGACATCCTGAGTCCACCCAGCCTTCGCTCCCGTAGATCAAAGTTGGTCTAAAAACAGACCGATGTAAGGATAGTCTCGTCCGGGAGCTGACTTCCTTCTTTCAGAATACTGTTGATCCCACCTGTGAGCTCACTGCATTAGCTTTACTACACCTTGATTCAATCACACTTACTATATTACCATCCTGGGAGAACACAACCTAAATACTTGAAATTATCGACCTGTTGCAGCTTTGTATCAACAATCCGACATTAAATTCTGTTGAATTTCTTACCTAATTACGTCAATTTAGTCTTCGAAAGCCTAATTTTCATACAATACTCGTTGCACCTATTTCCAAGTTCCAAGATATTAGACTGGAGGCTTTCCGCAAATCTGCCATTAAGACGAAGTCGTCAGCATAGGCCAGACTTCTTACTACATTTCCACCTAACTGAATCCCTCCCTGCCATTGTACACCTTTCTGGGTGATTTCCGACAAAAGAGTAGCGTTACAAAAATGTTGCGAAGTTTGGGCTCGGAAGACTTGGGAGAAAGGAGAAGAGCTGCTCGAATAAGTGGTATGTTCCGAGATGCCATACGAGTAAGGCCCGGTTTCACAGTTTGAGTTTAAGCCGAAGCTTTAGTAAGCCACGTACACCGCATAAGCAAGGCTTACTCTTTACTTAAACACTACGAGTTTCACAGTAGGGGGTCCATGTGCAGCTTTACTAAGATGAACATCTCCGAAGTTGGTAATGCTTGCGCATGCGCAATGATTCAATTCTCATCTTTGTTTA
Source organism: Anabrus simplex (assembly GCF_040414725.1). NCBI lineage: Eukaryota > Metazoa > Arthropoda > Insecta > Orthoptera > Tettigoniidae > Anabrus > Anabrus simplex. Next base: position 491,809,556 of record NC_090266.1, read on the forward strand.
CATCCGTAGCCTATGATTGATTGACTTGTAGGTTATACATCGTTTATCAGCCAAGATAATTTAGAAAAATGAACGGAAAATGTGATTCCAATAATAGTAACAAAAATAAAGTTTAAAAAAAAGGTCACTCGCCCGTCCTGCTGACACGTATTACCACTACAGTCTAAAATGGCCATAACTTCTGAACCATTCATGCAAATAATATCCTGACAAGGTTATTGTAATCCTTATAAAATACTGGAGGAGGTCAAACAATTTATTTCGATGAGGAATTCCAGGATAATATCGAAATATGTATTTAATGTTAAGGAGTTATATTTTTTACCGCTGAGTATAGCATAAAATCGCTTCTAGAGGGCAAACGGTTGGAGATAGGTATGTACCATTGCGGACTTTTTTGTAGAGGTTTCTATTCTCTACGATTCGTACACTTACACTTGGGGCCTATCGTTGATGGTTCACGCAGCGTAAGCCAAGAAAGCAAGTGACCAACCGACATTTTTGTCTCTTTTACTGTATATCGGAACACGGAAACTGTATTATTTCACGAGCTTCGAAATGTATTCAGAAATATAAGTTAATTGATGTTATTGGTTTTACGTCCTACTAACTATGAATTTGAGCACCTTCACCACAGAACTGAGACAGGATCAAACCTGCCAAGTTGGGCTATAAGAAGGCCAGCGCTCTACCATCAGAACTGAATCCTTAGCTTAAACCTCAGTTTCATACAGCTTAAGCCAGTCACAGATAAGCTCGGCTTACCACTTGCACTCCCCACTGTGAAACTCGTCCAGAGTTTAAGCTCCCTCTTAAGCCCGATCCAAGGCTTAAGCGTATACTGTGAAACCGGGCCTAACACGCGTGAGTTTAAGCTCGTGGAATTTAAGTGTTTTGGCAGGTGTAAACAATTGCGACAGTGCTGTAATTTGCCACAGTGCATCTATTTGTATCGTGGGATCAAGTACTATCAACAATTAGTTCGTTCTTTGTTCGAGTGCCGTGCAATTAGTGTAATAGTGAAATGGCGCCAGGAACGAAGAAGAACCAACAGCAGGCCGAGTGCAGGAGTGCCAACCCAACAGAAGACACCGTGAGGAAAATAATAGAAGAGACACTTCAGTCTAAGGTATTCGTGGAATTAATTTTGAGTACCATAGTGGACAAAATTACGGAGCGTGTGTTAAAGAGACTAGAGGAATCTGTGCAGTTCAATATAAATGCATGTGAGGACCTAAAGAATCAGATTGCCAAGAGAGACAAGGAACTCGCAGAACTGAAAGCGGAAGTGAAGTCAAATTATGATCATTTGGAACAATATCAGCGTAGAAATGACCTCCGCATATTTGGCATTCCGGAAGAGTCGAATGAGGACACGGACAATTTAGTATTAAATGTTGCACCAGACATTGGTGCCGACATTAAATTGACTGATATTGACAGGAGCCACAGAGTCGGGGTTAAAATTGGTAATAAACCCCGGCCTATTATCGTGAAGATGACAAGTTATCGCAGCAGAAAGGAGATATTCGCAAAGAAAAGGCATTTAAAAGGATCTCGTGTCACGATCCGGGAGGACCTTACGTCTGCCAGACTGACGGTTCTAAAGGCGGCTAACTCCAAGTTCGGCGTCAGAAATGTCTGGACCAGTGATGGAGTTATCCTGTTTAAGACCGCTGACGGCAGCATGCACCGCGCTACGCAGATGAGTGACATTCCATGAGCTTACTCATATCTAACCTGTGTTTAGTTTACTAACCCATAAGTTGGTAACCCTTTGTATTAAGTTTTGTTTCCTCTTCTAGGACACATCTCCCACTCGCTATCTCTCTCTCTCTCTCTCACTCTCCTCTTCACTGCTCTTGCATTCCACCCTGCTTGGCTGAACGGCTGTAGTCTACCTGCTTGACCTCCACTAGCTCGTTAATTTACGGTACCCCACTGGACACTGACCTTGTCCCAACCCTCTGCACAAACTCCGTACTTACAGTAACTTCCTTCTTAGTAATAACTAACAGTTGACTATAACCTTTTCCTGTAAATAGTCAGAATAGGTCTAGAAGATGATTATGTAACATACCAACCTCTTTCAGAGACGAGAAGGGGCATCAAAGATTGCACGAGTAGATTGCAGAAGCATGCGGAAGGGAAAAGTATATTAGAAATTTTTCATACTAATATTAGAAGCATAAGGAAAAATAAGAACATTTTAGACGTTGTTTTGAAAGCATATGATCATAGGTTTGATGTCGTAATTTTAACAGAAAGTTGGTCACTGAGTAATGTAAATATAAGTAACCATGCCTTGTATAAATCTTATTACAATGAGGGTTCAGTTAGTAAATGTGATGGTGTTGTATTAATGGTAAAAATGGTTTGGAGCACGAAATGGAAATTATTGAGTACGATGACTTTAAATTTCACAGAGTAGTAATTAACTACGACAACAAGAAAGTAGCTATTACAGGAGTATGTCGGTCACATGAATATCACAAACAGCGGTTTCTCAGTGCGTTAGATCATTATATCCAAGATAGATGCCATGTTGAAACCGAACTGATAATAGGGGACACAAATATAGACCTTTTAAAAGAACAAGACTGTGACGAATATCTCAACATGGTACAAGAAAGAAATTTTCAGTCCTTAATAAACAATCCTACTAGAGTATCTGGTACAAGTAAATCCTGTATTGATCATGCTTTGATTAAACGTAGGTTGAGAAATGACGACATTCTGTCTATCATCTCTCAAAGTAAAATTTCAAATCATTATCCTATAATAGTAAGTCTCAACATTCAAAATGCCTCGGTCCCTAATAATACACCAAATTTTCGAAGTAACTGTTTTAAAATAGATCATTTTGAGCTTAAAAATCATTTAACTGAAATAAATTGGGAAGACATCTTAAACAGCAGTGATTTAGATATATAAATTGATAAATTCGTGAATACAATTAAAAGCTGCATGAGCCTGTCCACTGTTAAATTGAAATCAAAGGATGTAACCTTCCAGGCTTCTCCAGCCCTACTAATGTAATATAATATCATTTTACGCGATATCATTTGATATCAAGTGTATCCGCCATCGGCAATTATTTGTAATAACATATTTATTCAACGTCAATCATTTGTAATCAAGGCCTTTTGGAATCATATTGTATATATGATAACATCGTTTTATTATTAAAATTATTATATTATGTAGGAAAGGAATTCATTATGTTGTAAATACGGTCAATATGTTGAGACATAGTTGTTTTCATTTCATCTCATATTTGTGTATACGGAGGGTTATTCTTGAAGCTGGAGATTTTGCGTGACTCATGGGTTTGGGGAAGGCAGTAAACAGCGACCCGCGCGCGAGGCTTGCATGCTGGTCAGAGTACATCATCACCACGCCTACTGGACTCGGCAAGGAAGAAGAGAAGGGGAGATGATAATGCGATCTACGAATCAGATGTTTCGTCATATAGAGATCTGTGATTAAGCTGTTACCAAGAGTGGGGGAGCCCGGTGATATTATCAAGTGCGGAGCGAGATACTTAGGGATACTCCATCACTACTACTTCTACTGTGAACATCTACTTTAAACGACGTTATTTGATTTTTGAAACAGTGTGTGGTCGCTCCGCGACATAGTTATTTTTGTACAATGTGTTGTCGCTTCGATACAGTACTTAGGTGCGGTAATGTTATCGGATCTGCGTGAGACGAAACAAGCTTACGGCTTGTGTTATTTTCAGTAAATATTCTGGACGAAGAACTATGTTTAGTTCAAGTCCATGGAATTTTGGTATAAGTCTGTACCGTATAAATAGTATAGCTCAGTTGGATTGAGGTTTCTACTAATATGGAAAAATTCATATCTCTGAATTTTCTCCTCATACGATCAACGCTGATCAGTTTTTACAAGTATAGGGCCAATGTCTAATTTAAAGACTAGGCAAGTAGGGAGTGCTAGTCCAGATAGCCCGTACCATATCAGAGAAGGAAGGAAGGATGCCCATGGAGCAAACTCTACATCGAGAAGAAGAGAACGAGTAACCACGGAAACCAGATGACTTCAACGGAAGCTGCAATTGGTGAGCTTCAATTAGATAAAGCAAGCAATGGTAAATTCAGTAGAGTAAATTATAAATTCCTCCACGGTTTAAGAAACTTTTCCGATTCATCTCATTTCTTTTGTATAATAAATTCATTTGTATTTTATATTGCGTTAATTTTCTTTCTTAAGCGATACTTAATGGTTAATTATTTAAAATCCTACCCCTGTGATTTAAGTATAAGTCTCTATGCTAGTAAATATAAATTTCGGTTTACAGTTTTGTTTAAAACTGTAACCCTGGCGCCCAAACATCACATAGAGAAATGGGAAACCATGGAATGTTAATTGTTTCTATTTGCGTGGCAATTTGCGGGCAAGCCACAAATAGTTTATTTGATATTCATGTGTCCCAAGATAATAACTTTCATCTCCCCAAGTGTCTTGATGAGGGGTCGAACCATTAAGTATTCGTGGAAAGAAAGCAGTAAATTGGAATCTGTGTTTGTGGGGGTTAAGTGAGTGTCCATATAATTTGTATGTGTGATTTTGGGGGAATCATGGCTGCACAAGGTGAAAAGGACATGAAATTACGTAGCGGAAACTTAGTAAAGGGAGGCGAGACGCTGAATTCTAGGAATGTTGTAGATGAAAGCATTGAAGTAGATAAAACGGTAGAGAGAGGTGGGAGCATGGAAAATAGCACAGAATCTGATGTAGCTAGGATGGAGGGCGAGAAAGGTAATACCAATAGTGAAATGAATATTCAACAACTGTTCGTGATGATGCAAACGATATTAGAGCAAACGAAAGGGTTAGATGAAATTAGGAAAGAAACGAATGAAATTAGGAAAGTGATAGATGAAATTAGGAAGGAAATGAAAGGGATTAAAGAAAATAGAAAGGAGATAGAACAGACTAAAACCGAAATTAGCAGAGAAGTTAAAACTAAGATGGATGCTTTAAATAGTAATAGTACACGAGAGCACACAAACTATCAACCACCACCCAGAAGACAAGAACACAATCACCGTGGTCAGTTTCAACCGAGACAACAACCTGTAGTTAATCAGTCACACCGGCAAGATAGGAATGTTCAGAGGGAACGCAATGTAGAGGAAGGTACAAGCCGAAATCAGGATACAAGGAGACAAAGTAATTTTACTGATAGTAGACGGTAATGAGAGATCAGATTATCAGTCTTCAGTACATGTTGCGAGAAATTGTGTAATGACGCACATGGATTATGATCTCGATGTTAGAGATGAGTTATTACGGGGGGTGGAAGTGAATCAAGTCGAAGTTGGTAGTAAAAGTGAGAACCCCGTTGTTACGATCGTTGTATGGAGGGCGCAGTATCAGGCTTTATTGGATTCAGGCAGTCAAAGGTCATTTGTAAGTTCGAAGTGGTATGAGGACAGAAAAAAGGAGAATATTGAGATTGAAGAAAAGCCTGTGAAATCCACATATATCGTCACTGCTGTAGGTAAACGATCCAAGCAAATATGTAAACAAGTTGCCATACCTATTTGTATTAACGGGAAGTCGAAAATTCAGGTCTGTCTTGTTATTCCGAATCTTATATTTGATGTTATCTTGGGATCTGACTGGCTAAGTTTATACTCAGCTCGGTTAAATTACAATGAGGCGATAGTATATTTAAGGTGGGATAATGAGGATGTTAAAGTCACGTGGGATGCCGAAGTTCAGACGAAAGAGGAGGTTTGAAACATGTGGTGTGTTAATGAGGTTTCAAAAGATGGAGAAGAGAGAGAGGATTTTAAGTTATGTGAAGTGTGGTTAGAGGAGAACCACGATGATGCTTTGAGAGAAGCGGTAGATAGTAGCAATTTGGAAGAAGGTCAGAGGGACCGATTGTTGTATGTGTTGAGAGAACACAAGGAAGTATTTTCATCGAAACCTGGCAAAACACATGTGTATGAACGCTCATTTTCAGTGTTGGATCAAAGTATATTCGCTGGACCGAGATATCCGATACCACATAAATATGCTAAAGCAGTAGACAATCAAATTGAAGCTATGTTAGAGGATGGCATTATTGAAGTTTCGAGTTGTGAGTGTGTCAATCTTTTATTGAGAAAAGCGACAGGTCTTAGTTGCAGTAAGATTATTAGTGACAAGTATGTTCAGGAATTAGGTACGCCTAGTAGGTTATTATCTGATAGCGGATCTCAATTTACCTCGAAGAAGTGGAAGGCTGTGATGACAGAGTTACGTATCACACATGTTTTTTCCTCAATAAGGAATCCGCAAGGGAATATGTGTGAACGCACGATGAAGGAATTAGGTAGGATGTTTCGATCTTTAGTTCATGACAAGCACACTGCGTGGGTTGGTTCTTTAACGTTGATTGAGAAATGGATTAATATGGTACAGCATGATAGTACGAAATTCACCCCATTAGAGGTTCATTTTGGCAGCAATCCAAGGAATGAGGTGACAAAAGTACTAGGTATTACACAGGAACCTCAGCGGGACTCTCAGATATATGTCAGATTAGCGAGAAAGAATTTGATTAAAGCGGCTGAGAAGCGTAGCAGACAGCAGAAATGTCCGGTGTTAGACGAATTTCAGGTAGGAGATTCTGTTCTGTTAAGTGTTCCTATGTTCTCGTCCAGTGAAGAGAAGATGACGAATAAATTATTTTTGTTGTATCAGGGTCCATTCCAGATTCATTATGGGGTTGGTCCATGTGCATACAGATTGAAAGATGGTAATCGTGTCATGTTGGGCACTTATAATATTCGCTCTCTGAGACGATATATTTTTGAGAATTAAGTGTAATGTCTCCCCGATGTTGTTTTGACAACATTAAATGTTCTTGAGTTAGAAAACGTGAATTCATGTATAGGTTGTGAACCTAGACTTGACACCATTCTAGAAGCCATGAGTAACTTGGGATTTTTTTTGAAACTGCAGAAGGAAATTAATGCAATAATTTTCTAAGTAGTAATATTTTTTGCAATGAAAACAAGAAATTGCTTGCGGCCATCTAAGAGAGGTAAGCCACGTGTGATTACGTGTGTGTGTGTGGTGTATATATTATGATAACCTGCAACTGCCGAACACTTTAATGGTGAAGTGCAAAGATAGTGTTATTTACCTGTTGTTATGTTGTAAATGTTATGAGTGTTGCTGACAAACTTTCGCAAGAAAATTGGCAGGAATTATTACTAATGTTATCTGGTATCGTTGAAACAGACACTCTACAGTGAGATACAAGATTTGATCATGTATGTTTTTATTAAGTATTTGTAAGATGTAATTATGTGTATATCGGCCGTTTTTTTGTAGTGTGTTATTTTCATATATGTTATATCTGTAAATAACAGGAGGGCGTATGTAACCGTCCAGGCTTCTCCAGCCCTAACTAATGTAATATAATATCATTTTACGCGATATCATTTGATATCAAGTTTATCCGCCATCGGCAATTATTTGTAATAACATATTTATTCAACGTCATTCATTTGTAATCAAGGCCTTTTGGAATCATATTGTGTATATGATAACATCGTTTTATTATTTAAATTATTATATTATGTAGGATAGGAATTCATTATGTTGTAAATACGGTCAATATGTTGAGACATAGTTGTTTTCATTTCATCTCATATTTGTGTATACGGAGTGTTATTCTTGAAGCTGGAGATTTTGCGTGACTCATGGGTTTGGGGAAGGCAGTAAACAGCGACCCGCGCGCGAGGCTTGCATGCTGGTCAGAGTACATCATCACCACGCCTACTGGACTCGGCAAGGAAGAAGAGAAGGGGAGATGATAATGCGATCTACGAATCAGATGTTTCGTCATATAGAGATCTGTGATTAAGCTGTTACCAAGAGTGGGGGAGCCCGGTGATATTATCAAGTGTGGAGCGAGATACTTAGGGATACTCCATCACTACTACTTCTACTGTGAACATCTACTTTAAACGACGTTATTTGATTTTTGAAACAGTGTGTGGTCGCTCCGCGACATAGTTATTTTTGTACAATGTGTTGTCGCTTCGATACAGAACTTAGGTGCGGTAATGTTATCGGATCTGCGTGAGACGAAACAAGCTTACGGCTTGTGTTATTTTCAGTAAATATTCTGGTCGAAGAACTATGTTTAGTTCAAGTCCATGGAATTTTGGTATAAGTCTGTACCGTATAAATAGTATAGCTCAGTTGGATTGAGGTTTCTACTAATATGGAAAAATTCATATCTCTGAATTTTCTCCTCATACGATCAACGCTGATCAGTTTTTACAAGTATAGGGCCAATGTCTAATTTAAAGACTAGGCAAGTAGGGAGTGCTAGTCCAGATAGCCCGTACCATATCAGAGAAGGAAGGAAGGATGCCCATGGAGCAAACTCTACATCGAGAAGAAGAGAACGAGTAACCACGGAAACCAGATGACTTCAACGGAAGCTGCAATTGGTGAGCTTCAATTAGATAAAGCAAGCAATGGTAAATTCAGTAGAGTAAATTATAAATTCCTCCACGGTTTAAGAAACTTTTCCGATTCATCTCATTTCTTTTGTATAATAAATTCATTTGTATTTTATATTGCGTTAATTTTCTTTCTTAAGCGATACTTAATGGTTAATTATTTAAAATCCTACCCCTGTGATTTAAGTATAAGTCTCTATGCTAGTAAATATAAATTTCGGTTTACAGTTTTGTTTAAGACTGTAACCCTGGCGCCCAAACATCACATAGAGAAATGGGAAACCATGGAATGTTAATTGTTTCTATTTGCGTGGCAATTTGCGGGCAAGCCACAAATAGTTTATTTGATATTCATATGTCCCAAGATAATAACTTTCATCTCCCCAAGTGTCTTGATGAGGGGTCGAACAGTTACAAGGAAGTCAAAAGAACAGAATGGATTTCTTACGGTTTGGTAAAATCTATTCACACAAGGGACCGACTTTATCAACAATATTTAAAAAATAAGGATAACTTGGAAATTAAAGAACAGTACAGGAAATATAGGAACAAACTAAATGATCTAATTATGAAAACGAAAACTGAGTACTATAGGAATCTGATCAATCGCAACTCAAATAACCGGGGTAAGGTCTCTGGCATAGTCAATGAAATAACACAAAGGCCAGTTAGAAAAGAAGAGATCAAGGAAATCAGATATAAAGGAGAAATCTGGAAAGATTACATAAATAGTTCTAATAAATTTAACAATTATTTCATTAAAGAAACCACTGAGAAAGCAAAGCATCACAGACAGATTTCCGACTCCACATTAAATATCGCTCGCAACCCTCATACTTGCTTCCTTGCACAGGTAACAAAATACGATCTGAAGAGATGTTTGAGTGAAGTACATGAAAACAAAGCTGTAGGAATAGACAATATTTCGGCTCGAATTATTAAAGAAAATATAGAGTCATTAAAGGAACCGTTGCTGAATATTATCAATGATTCCTTCACCTTAGGTTACTTTCCAAAACAGCTTAAAACAACAATAGTAAAACCTCTTCACAAGTCTGGAAATATTTATGACATTAGAAATTACAGACCCATTTCGATAACTACAACAATATCAAAAATATTCGAGAAATGCTTAAAGAACAATATTTACCAATTTTTAGAAAAACACCAAATACTTTCGCCCAGACAGTTTGGATTCATTAAAAACCTCGGAACGACTGATGCTATATCCGCCTTAACAAAGAGAATATACGAAAATCTTAATTCTTCTCTGCTCTCCACAGGGATATTTCTCGACCTTGAAAAAGCATTCGATAGTGTGTCACACCGCTTGCTCCTCCAGAAATTGGAAAAATACGGCTTTAGGGGTAATGTGCTGGATTTGCTTGAGAGTTACTTGACAGATCGAGTACAGTATGTCAAAATTAATCAACATCTAAGCACACCGATGAGGATAATAAAGGGTGTCCCACAAGGCACAGTATTAGGTCCTTTATTGTTTATTCTATTTATTAATGATCTAGAGAAAACAATAGCAAATGCCGAACATACGCACATCGTAACATATGCAGATGATACAGTCATTTATCTTGAGGGTGATAGCTGGAATCTCGTTAGACAGAGAGCAACTCGAGCACTACTTAAATTTAAAGCATGGTTAGATAATAATGAATTATTTATAAACATTAAAAAAACAAAATTTATGAATTTTTCTGTAACAGATACACGAAACGATTTTAATGAATTAATTGTACACAACATCAACTGTAAATTTAATTGTAACTGCTACAAAATTTATAAAGTAAATAATGTTAAGTATTTGGGATTATTAATTGATTCGAACATGAAATGGAAAAGTCACATTACCGATTTAAGAAAGAAAATCAGAAGAACTGTTTATATATTTCATAATTTAAAATACATATCCAGTATAAAATTGTTAAGAGAGGTTTATTACGCTTTAGTTCAATCTATTCTTAGCTACGGAATTTTGGCATGGGGAGCAGCCTACAAGAATGTTATCAATAAAATACAGGTTGTTCAAAACCTTATATTACGAATAATGTACCAGAAAGAAAAATTATACCCAAGTAGTCAATTATATGCTGAAGCAAATATATTTAATGTAAAACAGCTCTATGCCCTTGAAATATACAAATATATTAACACAAACAAAAATATAATTGAGAACATTAAACATGAATATTCACACGCAGTAAGATGTACCACCGTTGTATGTTATACAAACCCAAACTTAGCATAACAAAGCGCAATTTCTTGTACTTCATTCCAAAATTCTTTAATGTCCTTCCCGGTTCTTTACAAACTACTTTATTAGGTCAGAAAATGAGTCTGAAGTGTCTTAAATCCTTTGTCAGGGATAATAAAACTGTTATGGAAGAAATAACTAAATGAGATATCACGTCACCATATCCAATTTCTATTCAATGCTCCACCATGTGCTGTTGATCATATCCGTCATTCACTCATACCCATACTCGTATTTCAGGCATCATTTAAAATATATTTCTCACTATGTAATTAATATTCTAAATTACCACACACAAGGTTTCACCTTACGTGGTATTTTACTGATATTTACTCGACTCTGGTGAGGTTGGTGTGATTTTGTATAATAATAATAATAATAATAATAATAATAATAATAATAATAATAATAATAATAATAATAATAATAATAATAATAATAATAATAATAATAATAATAATAATAATAATAATAATTTATTCAATGGTGTGCAAGAGATAGTTACAAGTTCAATTTATTTTAAGTATTAATATGTTGATAATAATACTACTACTTCTGTAATATATGTGGTTTAGTTATAAGATTAATATTTCTCAAGTAATAATGTTATTAGAAGAGTTATGTATATATAAAACAGAGTCCTGTAAATATGTAAACGACATGTTGAATGAATAAATACTACTAAAAAAATTAAAAAAGCAGACGAATACGTTTGAGAGGTGTCATTAAAAGCAGGAGAGGTCAAAATATTAAGATAAAGTTTGAATTCAAGATGACAAATTGGGGGAAATATTCGTTTATAGGAAGAGGAGTTACGAATGATCGGAAGTAATTTGTCAAGGGAGATGTTCAATAAATATCCAATCCTTTTGCAATTATTTAAGAAAAGAATGGGTAAACAACAGACAGGGAATCATCCACCTGGACTATTGCCCTAAGTGCAGATCAGTGGTGATTGATTGATTGATTGATTGATTGATTGATTGATTGATTGATTGGTTGATTGATTGATTGATTGATTGATTGATTGATTGATTTTCCTTTTAAAGGATTCTACTGAGAACAAAATAACCGGAAATACGACGACGAAATATTTCAGTGTGGTGAGATATTCCGGCCAAGCTCGTACAACTGAATTCACCAATCATGCAGTTTCCATGTGAATGAAAGTTGTGAACGTCATGTTTCATTGAGCTTATTGAATAGTGAAGCATTGAGCTAAAGGGATATTGGTAATTTAATTTCAACTGTGTACATTTTCTTATTGCTGTGAAGCATGTTAACGTTATTGTTTGCAATATGATTCTCTAGCATACATAATGAAATTCCTTGAGTCCATAAAAACTCGTATCCAACATTACATCCTTAACCTCATTTGGGGTTTCATTTCATGTCCATTAATATGCGAGATATAATTATAGGGCTTATTAGGTCAGTTAGGTTGAAAAAGCATGTTCCCTCCTGAAAGAGCGAAACGTTATGGCACAATGGATTTCTAGTTAAAACAGTACCTTTGGCCCTCGTAACAACTAATTCCTCGCAAAAATTGCACTATCAGGAGGTGAAATATGCTAAAAAGGCACTTAATCATTTTACTGCAAGAGAATGCTTGAATACAAATATTTTACAATGCTTTGGCTTCAGCTATTTATGTTTCGCTTAAATATCATTATGCGCTACCTACTTGATATTTTTCACATACTCACCATTATCAAATCGACAGTGAAAAGCAAGGTTTCAACCAATCATATTAAATACCAAAGCTAAACCTGTATAACTTTGAAAATATCACAATAATTTGTATCAGTTTGTTGGTTCCTTCTAGCTTTCAATTCGTATTTCCAGTGCACATTTCTCCTGCCCATTCATTTAGGAAATCACCGTTCTTATAAATTCATGACAGAACGCTGCTGAGTAAGTGTTCGAAGATCCTTTTAGTGAATGTGGACAGAGTTCTGTAAACGTGTCATTGACCTGTATTCCCAGCTCATTTTCCGAATGGTCATCTTAGCGGATTTCGGTAAAGAGGGCATAGGGTTCGATTCCTGGTTGTATCGGTGATTTTTATCTTGATAGGTTAGTTCCCTTAGCTCAGGAACTGGGCGTTTTCAGTGTCCCCAGCGTCCTTTCAACCCAGACATGAATCACATACACTGACCGCTACCATAATAAAATTCAGTACCGAAAATGGGATATGCCGCCCGCCCGCGTTGGAGAGTCTGCAGCACACTAGAATTGCACTCGAAGCAATTCTCCTATAGATCAATACGTTAAGTTTATTTGAAGTAAAAAAAAATTCTCTTGTCAAATGTTGGAGAGCCTAACAGCACTGTTAGCCCAAATTTACACTAGAATATTAAACACAATTAGACACCAATGTATTCAGAGTAGCATTAATAGGAATTGGGCTCCAACTAGTGTATCAGTTTTGCTTAGGAGCAGATGGAAGGGAGGAATTAGTAGAAGAGTTTTGAAAATAATTACTGAATTTTCCGGAAAAGAATTAATTTGTAGTATTAACTATTACAAAAAAGGCTGAAATATTTTACTGTCATCAGGATATCATTGAGTTGACAATTCTATACCAGATTTGTCCTGGACGATCTCGGAGCACGCAGTTCGGTTTGGGTTGGATGTGCGTAACTTCTACGTATAGAAAGAAGACGTTACCGATTAAAAAGGGTAATATTCGTGGAGGCTTGTACTATACTTTTTCATAAAATGTGAATGGAAAGGTATTGTTTAGTTTTTAAATTTGGTTTTGAACTGTTGTATTCCAGTAACTTTCTGGAATATTATATTTCGCGCAGACAAATCTTTTGGATTTCCACGTTTTTCTGACGTGGCTTTCGGTTTGAAATATATTTTGAATTGTTCAGAAATGAACTAAAACAAAATTTTCTTCCGATATTAGCGAATTTCGTTTTTATGACAAATAATATAACAAGAGAATTAAAGCTGCAAATTGATTAATACGAATATATAGTCACATTAACCTAGCCAAAGGTTCATGCAGTCCTTCCAACAGTATTAGCAGAGTATTATGGTAAGTGTACATGTTGTACCTTTCCCAACATACGTACATTTTCATATAGACTGACAGAGTCGCCGGGGGATGAAGAATACTTCAATATCTGTGATACGCGATTCTGATAATCTTGGAGTATTTACGTGTGAAATATCCATGGTATATTTAAGCATGGAATGCAAATTTATGCGCACATTGTAATTTTGGAGTTCTTTTTATTTCAGTAACAAATGAGGCGTCTAGTATCAAAACCGGCCAAGTCACTCAAGGCATATTTTTCAATATGGACGAAAAACATGTAGAGGCAAAGCAATGATAGTCAGAAAAGATTTTCTTTCACAGTTATATCCTTAATGGTTTAATATTTAAGTTCCGCTGTTTTGAGAAATCTAACTCATAATTAACCCATCTTTTTTGTTAATTTAAATATTGACTTGGCCGTTTTTGTTGCAATTTTGTACAATTTCACAAGGTATGAAAGTAAATCTTTCAGTTCCCCACTCGGAACAATATCCACGTTACAGCACACAATAATGACAAAATACGAGCACACCGGAAATAGGATTGCTTTGGCGCCAGTGACGCTATGAAGCCCGCGAATACGTAAATCAGTGTTGCAAACGAACGAAAAACAAAATATTATGACTTCAAAGAATATACATTACAAGGAACGATTTTGCCTACTGATATTATCACATTGTTGCTTAATGTAACAACACAAGATTCCAGACAATAATGCTGCATCATAAAGATTGTCGCTCGTTCCTTGACTTGGCCGGTTTTGAATTCACTGGCTGCATGACTTGGCCGATTCTGTTGCACGACCGAGAATTCAGTGCTCTATAACATGAAGAGATGGACGATTTTAAAGCATATTCTTGTTTCACCTGATAGTGCTATACTTCTACTTCAAATTGATAACCTTAACTCATTTTCGTAAATTTTGTGACTTGGCCGGTTTTGATACTAGACGCCTCAAATAATCTTTAAAATGCAGTTATGTACTTTTGAAATATTTCCCTTTATAAAGGTCTTTTAATGTATTACTACCAAATCCGGTTTATTTATAACTAGCAAGATACCCGTGCTTCGCTACGGTATTATACTGAATTTTACCGAGCTCGATAGTTGCAGTCGCTTAAGTGCGACCAGTATCCAGTATTCGGCAGATAGTGGGTTCGAACTGCACTGTCGGCAGCCCTGAAGATGGTTTTCCGTAGTTTACCATTTTCACACCAGGCAAATGCTGGGAATGTACCTTAATTAAGGCCACGGCCGCTTCCTTCTCACTCCTAGCCCTTTCCTGTCCCATCGTCGCAATAAGACCTGTCTGTGTCGGTGCGACGTAAAGCAACCTGCAAAAGAATGTACTGAATTTTATAATTGAATGCTTAACGTTTTGTATATAACCCGCTAAAATCCACGATCTGAGTCGTTTTCTGAGAGAATTATCCATAATTCGCCCTCTGAATTGTCCTCTGAGAGATTACGGCAAATTTCCTCCCATTTTTCAATCTCTCTTTGAAGCAATCGATTTCGTACGTCACGGGCTAGGTCCAGGTATTCCACCTGGTCAGTTGGGACCCTAAATCTTTGCCACCTTTCGTTATAAGCATTTTAAATATGGATTTTTTTTTGCTAGGGGCTTTACGTCGCACCGACACAGATAGGTCTTATGGCGACGATGGGATAGGAAAGGCCTAGGAGTTGGAAGGAAGCGGCCGTGGCCTTAATTAAGGTACAGCCCCAGTATTTGCCTTGTGTGAAAATGGGACACCACGGAAAACCATTTTCAGGGCTGCCGATAGTGGGATTCGAACCTACTATCTCCCGGATGCAAGCTCATAGCCGCGCGCCTCTACAAAAATATGGATCTAATCCTTGATGAGATCCGGGGTGGTGTCGTCTTAGATGACTTGGCGGTACTGAACCCACGGCCGGACTGCATTCAGAGTCATTAACCTGCCAATACCCGTTTCCAGCGCGGTCCGCACATTTTGACGACGGTCCAGAACATTATTATTATTATTATTATTATTATTATTATTATTATTATTATATTATTATTATTATTATTAATGTTCTGGACCCCACAGGAAGATGCAAGACCGCTACTTGGCGGTAAATTATATCTGCTGCCATTGTCATTGCTGACAGTGTGACCAGCACCATTGTCGCGCGTAGGCAAGTGCGAGGGATTTCTGGCGATACGAATGATATACTTCCGTGCATTGATGACCTTATTATAGAGGTGAAGAATTGCACGGTCAATATCATTCCTATCGCTTATTTCAAATGTGTTTAAATTTTTATTTTTATGCCAGGAGTATCTACTGTAATCTAAGAACGTTCTCCAAAGGAAAAGGCGGCTCTTGAAAACGAACCCAGGAAAGATTAAAAATGATCGGTTTATGGTCAGAATAAGTACACTGAAAATCCACAAATTGTTTCCAGCCATTCGACCGGGTCAGGAATGGAATGAATGAAGCCTCAATCTAGCGGCCATGATAGGAATTTTGCCGGCTGCCGAAGCCTGTCACACTCTTCTGGGGCAATGATTAATAAACGACAAATGAAATGAAATGATATTGGAGAGTGTTGCTGGAACGAATGATGACTGTGAAATCCGGGGTACCCGAAGAAAAATCTTTCCCGCCTCCGCTTTGTCCAGCACAAACATCAGATGGAGTGACCGGGATTTGAACCACGGGACCTAGCGACGAGAGGCCAGTGCGCTGCTGTCTGAGCCACGGAGGATCTTAATAAGTACATTATGAACAGTAAAATCAATTGGTCTCAACTCTTTTTTCACCCCACCGCCGTTAAGTTGATTTACCCAGCCCCCCCGAAAAGAAGGGGTGTTTCTTTATGGTTAAAGGGGATGCCAAATACCAATGTTCACGTCTGTTACCTGTAGTTTTGAGATATAAGTATCCCCATAAAAACAATTCACTCTGTTTTCTCCCCCTTTCACACTCTCCTCCTCCCTCAAGTGAATTCTCCGGCAAAAAATTATCGTTTCTTAAATAGTGAAGGATCCTCTAAATACCAATTATCACGACTCTAGCATTTTGAGTTTTTGAGATATGTGTCCTCATAAAAGGAATTCAACTCCTTTTCACTCCCGCCCCCCAAGATGATTCCCATTCCAAAAACGCGTTTTTCTTTGTTTTTAAAGGAGATCCAGATACCAATTTTCATGTCTGTAACAACTTTAGTTTATATTAGATGTACGTATCCTTATGCAATTAATTCAATTAATTTCTCAAATTTTTCACCCCCCTCCCACATTGGATTTTCCGAGAATACGTGTTTCCTTACTTTTAAAGCAGATTCCAAATACCAAATTTCACGTCTGTAACATCTTTAGTTTTTGAGATATCAGTATCCAAATCAAAGTAATTCAACTTTATTTTCAGTCACTTTTGCCCCCCCCCCACACACAAATGTTTATTCCGAAAACACAAAACACACGTTCCCTTACTTTTAATAGAGATAAAAATACCATTTTTCACTTCTGTAACGTGTTAAGTTTTTGAGGTATACTGTAGAAATTATCATTTTAAAATTTCGCACACTGTTTAGTTCCCCTTAAGTGGAGTTTCCAAAAACAAATCACCTGTGTTTCTTTATTTTTACATTAGATTCCAAATACCAGTTTTACGTCTGTAACATTTTACGTTTCTATGATATACTGTAGATATAGTCTTTACAAAAATTCACCCCAAATTATCACTCCTGTTTAATCCCCATTTATTGGATTTTCCAAAAACAAAAATACGTGTTTCTTTATTTTTAAAGGAGATCATAGGTACCAATTTTCATGTCTGGAATATATTCAGTTTCTGAGATATAATTATCCTCATTAAAGGCATTCAACCCCTTTTTCAACCTTTTTCACCCCTCCTATTGCGATTTTCAGAAAACAAAAATACGAGCTTCTTCTTCGTTTTTAATGGAGATTCTAATTATCATTTTAACATATGTAAACGTTTAAAGTTTTCAGAAATATATACATTCATTTTAAAAATTTACCCCCCTTTTCACGCCTACAATAGGGATTTTCAAAGAAAAGTGTTTCTTTATTTGTAAAGGAGATCGCAAATACCAATTTTCAGGTCTGTAATACCTACAGCTTCTGAGATATAAGTATCCTCATTAAAGGAATTCAACCCGTTTTTTTTTTCCTTTTTACCCTTCCAATTGGGATTTTCCGAAAACAAAAAATATGTATTTCTTTATTTTTAGAAATGACTCTAAATACCAATTTTTAGATCTGTAAACTTTTAAAATTTTGAGATATAGATACACTCATTTCAAAATTTCACCCCCATTTTTAGCCCCTTAGCGACGGAGTATCAAAAAATCCTCCCTTAGCGAGCACCTACATTATAACAATAACATATCCTCAAAATGTCATTTCTTTATGTCCAGTAGTTTTGGATCGGCGATCAGTCAGGACAAGTTACTTTATATATATAGACTAGCAATTATCAGCAACTTCGCTCGCGTGGATTTCGTCATTTGATCAGAGTAATAGTTCCTCGGCATTGTACTAAGAGGCTATCTGAAAATTCCTAAGTATAAAAACTCACCCAAAATTGAGTTTCATTTACCCCAGAAATTCTATGTAAACCATGTTTGTGGTATTACCTTTTGGGGCTAAAATGACCATGCGACATGGAACTTTACATGCGAGAAACAGTCTTCTCTCAAGTTAAAAAATAAATACATGTTCCTTTTTAAAGGATATTCCAAATACCTATTCCCACATCTGTAACATATTCAGTTTTTGAGATGTACATATGTATCCCCATAAAGGAAATTCAACTCCTTGATCAGTCCTTCCCCTACCCCCATCTAAGTGTATTTTCCGAAAACAAAAATACATGTTTCCCTATTTTTAAAGGAGTTTCCAAGTATCAATTTTCACGTCTGTAACATTTTCAGTTTTTAAGATATGAGTATCCTCATAAAAAACATTCAACTATTTTTCACTACTTTTCACCCCCTGTTAAGTGCTCTCTCCGAAAACAAAAAGGCACGGGTTCCTGTAATTTTAAAGGACTTCCCAAATACCAAGTTTCTTGTCTCTAGTATTTTAAGTTTTTGACATATAATGTAAAATGTAATGGCGTATGGCTTTTAGTGCCGGGAGATCCCAGGATGGGTTCGGCTCGCCAGGTGCAGGTTTTTGGATTTGGCCCCCGTAGGCGACCTGCGCGTCGTGATGAGGATGAAATGATCATGAAGACAACACATACACCCAGCCCACGTGTCAGGGAAATTAGCCAATGATGCTTAAAATTCCCGACCCTGCCGGGAATCGAACCCGGGACACCTGTGACTAAATGCCAGCACGCTAACCATTTAGCCATGGAGCCGGACGACATATAATGTAGATATACCGGTACTCATTTTAAAAATTCAAGCGCTTTTCCAATTCTCTTCAGCCCCTCAATTGAATTTTCCGAAAGCAAAAAATAAAACAAAAAATACGTGTTTCATTATTTTTAAAGGATATTAAAATATTACCAGTTCTCATGCCTGTACATCTGTAACACCTTCAGTTATCGAGAAAAATGCATACTGATAAGAATCATTCACCTTCTTCTTCCTCACTTCTTTCCACCCCTTTCCCGCCTTAAATGGACTTTCCGAAAACAAACATTACATGTTTCTTTGTTCTGAAAGGAAATTCAAAATACAAACTTTCACGTCTGTAACAGCTTCGGGTTTTAAGATAAGGTATCCTCATAATCGTATTTCAACTCTTTATGTAATTTTTTTCAACCCCACACCCCTTACGTCCATTTTCCGAAAACAAAAACCAATGTGTATTCCTTTATTTTTAAAGGAGATTCCAAACACTAATTTTCACGTCTGAAACATCTTCAGTTTTTGAGATTTAATTATACTCATGAAAGTAATTCAACTCCTTTTTCACCCCCCTTCTTACAAGTTAAGGTGATTTCCTCTCCCCAAAAGTGCGTGTTTCTTTATTTTTTAATGAGATTCCAAATACCAATGTTCACGTCTTTAACATTTGTAGTTGAAATGAAATGGCGCATGGCTTTTAGTACCGGGAGTTCCCAGGACGGGTTCGGCTCGCCAGGTGCAGGTCTTTTGATTTGACTCCCGTAGGCGGCCTGCGGGTCGTGATGAGGATGAAATGATGATGAAG
This sequence comes from Anabrus simplex, assembly GCF_040414725.1. Taxonomy (NCBI): domain Eukaryota; kingdom Metazoa; phylum Arthropoda; class Insecta; order Orthoptera; family Tettigoniidae; genus Anabrus; species Anabrus simplex. The sequence continues at coordinate 491,829,538 of NC_090266.1, forward strand.
ACGACACATACACCCAGCCCCCGTGCCAGGGAAGTTAACCAATGATGGTTAAAATTGAAGACCCCCGGGAATGGAACCCGGGCCCTTGTGACCAAGGCCAGCACGCTAACCATTTAGCCATGAAGCCGGACAACAGTTTCAATTTTTTGAGATATAAGTATCCTTACAAGAAGAATTCAACTAATTTTTCAATTCATTCATCCCCCCCCCCTTAATTGGATTTTCCATAGACAAAAGAATACCTGTTTCTTTACTTTGAAAGGCTTTCCAAATATAAATGTTCATGCCTCAAACATCTTCAGTTTTTGAGATATAAGTATCCTCATAAAATAATTCAACTCCTTTTTCACCCCACCCCATTATGTTGATCCCCCCTCCATAATTTCGTGTTACTTTATTTTTTAAGGTGATTCCAAGTACAATTTTTCACGTATGCAACATTAACTTTTTGAGATATATGTTTCTCCATCAAAAGAATTAAATTTTTTCACTTCCTTTCACCCTCCTCCCCTTTAAGTGACTTTTCCAGAAACCAAAAATACTCGTTTCTTTGTTTATAATGACGCTTCCAAAGGCCAATTATCACGACTGTAAGATCTTCAGTTTTGAGATATATGTATCCTCATAAAAAGGAATTAAACTCCTTTTTCGCTGCCCACGCCCCATGTTGATTTCCCCCCTCCAAAAAATGCGTGTTCCTTTATTTTTAAAGGTGATTCCGAATACTATTTTTCACGTCTGTAATATCTCTAGTTTTTGAGATATAAGTATCCTCATACAAAGTATTCAACTATTTTTTCAATTAATTCACCCCCCTTAACTGGATATTCCAAACACAAAATATTACGGTTTTCTTTACTTTGAAAGAAAATTCCAAATGCAAATTTTCCTGTCTGTAACAGCTTCAGTATTTGAGATATAAGTATCCTCATGAAAAGAATTCAACTCCTTTATCACTCCACCCCCACCCGTTAAGATGGTTTCACCCCACCCAAAAAATGCGTGTTGCTTTATTTTTAAAGGAGATTCCAAATACCTATTTCCGTGTCTGTAACCTTCAGTTTTGAGATATAAGCTTCTCCAGAAAAAGTATTACATTTTTTTTACTTCCTTTCACACTCCCCACTCAAGTGAATTTTCCAAGAACAAACAGTACTCGTTTCTTTAAAAGAGCTTCCAAATACCAGTTATCACTTCTGTAACATCTTCAGTTTTTGAGATATATGTATCCTCGTAAAAAGGAATGCATCTCCGTTTTCATTCCCCCTCCACCAAGTTTATTATCCCCCCTCTCCGTAAATGCGTGTTTCCTTATTTTTAAAGCTGGTTCCAATCACCAGTTTTCACGTTTCTAAATTTTTAAGATTTTTTGGTGTGCATATATACATGCTCATACAAATAATTCAACTAATTTTCCAATCCTTTCACCCCCTACCCCGATAAGAGTCTTTTCTGAAAACCAAAGAATACGTGCTTCCTTACTTTTAAAGGAGATTCCAAATACGAATCTTCACGTCTGAAACATGTTAAGTTTTTAGGTATACTGTAGATAAGCTAATTTTAAAAATTCACCCTCTTTTTCAGTTCCCCTTAAGTGGATATTCCAAAAATATATTTACGTTTCTTTACTTATACAGGAAATTCCAAATAACAGTTTTCAAATCTGTAAAATATTACGTATTTGAGATAATTTGCAGATATGTCTTTTTAAAACTTCACCCCCATTTTCAACCCCTTAACGACGGAATAACCAAAAGTCCTCCCTTAGCGAGCGCCTACATGTTAATATGAATGTAGCCCAAAAATTTCATTTCTTTATGTCCAGTAGGTTTGGCTCGGCGATGATGAATCAGTCAGTCAGTCAGTCAAGACAAGTTCTTTTATAAATACCCCCATTTGCTCAAATTGTATATTCTTAATTACAAATACGATCTTCGTTATTATATATGCAAATTGCAAGTGTGAATTTATCATACAATGCGCTATTCTCAAGCATCACTGCGAATTTTGCAAAGTACTTCAACATTCGTATAACTGACTACGCTTTAGAGCATTTTGCCAACTGAGCGTCCTACGAATGATGGTGTGATTGGACAGTATAGCGGGCAGCCAGTAAATGATAATCGTCGAAGATTAACTGAAGTATTGATATGAAAAGACCATATTCTCAATTGTTTATGCACACATCCTATGTAAATACAATGAGAAATACAGGAGCGTTTGGTATATTAGAATTTCAAAATCAGTGTTCAGTCTTTTTATGGTAAGAATGGAGAGAGAGAGGGAGAATATATAGCTCAGGATACACTATCATAGAATGTAGATGAAGAGACAGATATTCTGTATATATGCTGTAATTAAGAAGTGCAGTTGTGTCATCCATGCTACGAAATACACACGATATTATATTCAATGTCTTATCCATAACAATCAACGCAATCTGACACAAATAATTGAATAGAAATGGTAGTATCATACTGAGCATGATTGTTGGTCGGGTTAAATGTTTATTATTTTAAAATCATCAGTATTCACACTGTATAAAAATAGAAGGGAATACATTCCTTTTTCTTTACAGAACTTACGGTATCTTCTTATGGTTTGACTCTTAACATCCTTGTCTCAATATGTTACTTCATTCTCGAGACTTGCAAGCGAGAAAATAAACGGAAAAGAAAATGTGATTTCTGTAATGTAGAAGTACAATAGAACAAAGAATAGGATAGTCCAAAGTGAATTAAATATCATCTTGATTATCTATAGAGAATATTTCAGAGAGTAACTACAGTGTCACATGTGACTTTCGAAAGTGAGGCTGAAAGCTTAATTCGTTCATTCCACCCAATTTGCTCCAGCTTTCGCCAACTGATTAAAATGCTTCCGGGAATAACTTCTTAATGAATTATCGAACTCCCTGACTGAATTTTTGTTGATTACAGCACCTGGAAGGTTATGAATATAATGGAGAGATTCATATTATTCCATCCGTATCATATTTAATAAAGTTGATTCCTATTACTGCGTATTTCATATTCTTGTGATCTATATGCTGTAGTAATTATTTCTGTTCACATATATTACATTAATTAAATTCCTCTTATGGTGTGGGTTACTGTAGTCACGTCGTAGTTCGTGAGCCATGGGCAACGGATGAGTGGCCCAGAAAGTGGTCCTGGGAGTCGGAATACCAGTTGCTATGGAATGGGAGTGGGCATCTCGGACGTGTTCTGAGTCATGGCCCTCCTTGTGTTCAGGCGGATAGGACTATGCAATCCACCGGTGGGCCATAACCCGTTAGATGAGAGATCCTCACTTGGATTCTGTGTAAGTAGGGTAGCATACTGCTTCATGAATTTACCGAGCTTAGAACATTTTAAGCAAGCCTCGGACCTATGGGAGAAACGGAGTCCCACTCCCATTTGACAGGCGAGGGACTCCTTAAAAACAACGTGGCGTACGAAATGGAATTCGATGGGGAGCTATCAACATTAACGGGACTTATGGAAGAAAAAAAGTAGAACTGGCTGAGTCAGCAAAGGGGATGCATATGGATGTGCTAGGAGTAAGTGGTATTCGGGTAAGGCGAGATAACGAGGAAGAGATAGGAGATTATAAAGTGTACTTGACGGGTGTCAAGGGAAAGACAGAGTCTGGGGTAAGGCTGTTCATCAGGATTACCATTGCACGTAACATCATTTCTGTTAGGCACGTAAATGAGCGAATGATGTGCGTAGATTTACCAGCTGGAGGAATTAAGACGAGAACTGTCTCAGAATAATCACCAATTGAGGGTGCAGATGAGGATGAAGTTGACAAGTTTTATGAAGCATTGAGTGGCATCGTGGTCAGGGTCAACAGCAAGGATAACATAGTGCTAATGGGAGATTTCAATGCGAGAGTTGGAAACAGAAATGAAGGATACGAAAGGGTGATTGGTAAATGTGGGGAAGATATGGAAGCTAATGCGAATGGGAAGCATTTGCTGGACTTCTGTGTTAGTATGGGTTTAGCAGTTACGAATAAATTCTTCAAGCATAAGGCTATTCACCGCTACACATGGGAGGCTGAGGGTACCAGATCCATAATCGACTATATCTTAATCGACATCGAATTCAGGAAATCTGTTAGGAATGAACGAGTTTTCCGGAGATTTTTCGATGATAAAGACCACTATGTGATCTGTAGTGAACTAAGTATCTCTAGGCCTAGGATAGAGAAAGTGAAATCTGCCTGCAAACGGATACGGGTAGAAAATCTCCAGGACGAGGAAATTAGACAGAAGTACATGTATATGATTAATGGGAAGTTTCGAACAGTAGCCAGTAAGCAGGTTCAGGATATAGAAAGATAATGTGTGGTATGGAGGGATGCTGTAGTAGAAAAAGCAAGGGAATGCCTAAGAACAACTGTGTGCAAAGATGGGAAAAGGCGAACATCTTGGTGGAATTATGAAGTGAGAGCAGCTTGTAAACGTAAAAAGAAGGCTTACCAGAAATGGCTCTAAACAACGGCTGAGGCAGACAGGGAATTGTACGTAGGTGAAAGAAACAGAGTCAAACAAACTGTTGTTGAATCCAAAAAGAAGTCTTGGGAAGATTTTGGTAATAATCTGGAAAGGCTAGGTCAAGCAGCAGGGAAACCTTTCTGTACAGTAATAAAGAATCTTAGGAAGGGAGGGAAAAAGGAAATGAACAGTGTTTTGAGTAATTCAGGTGAACTCATAACAGATCCCAGGGAATCACTGGAGAGGTGGAGGGAATATTTTGAGCATCTTCTCAACGTAAAAGGAAATCTTCCTCGTGGTGTTGCGAACAGCCGAGCTCATGTGGAGGAGGAAAATGATGTTGGTGAAATTACGCTTGAGGAAGTGGAAAGGATGGTAAATAAACTCCATTGTCATAAAGGAGCAAGAGTAGATGAAATTAGATCCGAAATGGTGAAGTATAGTGGGAAGTCAGGGATGAAATGGCTTCACAGAATAATAAGATTAATATGGAGTGTTGGTAAGGTACCCCCAGATTGGACAAAACTAGTAATTGCACCTATCTATAAGCAGAACACGAAGGATTGCAACAACTATCTAGCGGTGAGGATAGGAATCGTGCCGGCTGCCGAAGCCTGGCGCTCTCCTCTGGGGCAATGATTAATGAGTGATTAATGAAATGAAATGATATTGGAGAGTGTTGCTGGAATGAATTACGACAGGGAAAATCGGAGTAGCCGGAGAAAAACCTTCCCCCGCTTCACTTTGTCCAGAACAAATCTCACATGGAGTGACCGGGATTTGAACCACGGAACCTAGCGGTGAAACGCCGGCGCGCTGCTGCCTGAGCAACGGAGGCTCTACTAAATTTATTACCCTAGGTAATTGTATTTTAAATTATGTGATCTTATGTAGGTGGAATGTGCATCTGGCATCACTGTCATAATTGTCTTGTGTGTAGTTATTCCTCTATATCCTTATCATGATTGGTTTTTGATTGTTGTTAAGCTACAGATCACGTAGGTTGGGACGTATAGCTCGGCCATGCGGTGTGTTTTGAACTGTTAGTGAATACTCTAGGTGGTGTAGAATGACATTTGTAGTCTAATAAGCTTGAATGGAGTTTGTACAAGTAGAGATTATCATAATACTATGACGATAAAGGTGAAATCCAAGAAAAAAATGGGACAAATATTTCTTACAGGAAAAGGAATTGGTGATAGGAATAATTTACAAATGATGATCCCCAATACACTTACAACTCACTTGATATAATTTAAGAAGAGACTAGGTAAACAAGTGATAGAGAATCTGCCCATTTGCGACAGCCCTAAATTCAGAGCGGTGGTGACTGTTTGTTTGAAAACTTGGCGATGTAATTACGTCAATCGTTCAGGACTTAGTACCATGTCTGAAGTACTTACTGTCTGCATGAAGGAGCTTCCAAATGAATGGGGAGTTGATAGAGTAGTCCTGATGTAAAGGAAAGGGTTAAAACGATAAAAAGGATAATTAAAAGCCAGGCAGCTTGACGCGTATTTCATGTAAACTGCGGGGAAATTTCTTTCTGATTTTATTAGACACATTTGTGATATTACTAACTAGTTTGGTGCCGGGCTGAGTGGCTCAGACGGTTAAGGTGCTGGCCTTCTAAGCCCAACTTGGCAGGTTCGATCCTGGCTCAGTCCGGTGGTATTTGAAGGTGCTCAAATACGACAGCCCTCTGTCGGTAGATTTACTGGCACGTAAAAGAACTCCTGCGGGACTAAATGCCGGCATCTCGGCTTCTCCGAAGACCTTAAAAAGTAGTTAGTGGGACGTAAAGCAAATAACATTATTATTATTAACTAGTTTGATATAAAGCAATTCGGGTTTCGGAAAGATTATTCCAGTAAGGCGTATTTTGAAGAATTTCAGGTGATGGTGAATATTTTCAGCAAGATGTAGGGGACATTTGTGATTCAGGAGCTTAAATGGTCTTTATCGCTATTGACCTGTAGTTGTAGTTTGGGTTATCTGTCCATAGAATGGTTTGATACTGCTCTCCATTCCACCCTGCAATGTGCTAACCTTTCCATTTCTGCGTTAATACTACATCCTACATCTACTCTCATTTGTTTATCATATATATACATTGGTCTAGCACTGCCATTTTATCGCCTACACTTCCCTCAAAAGCCAACTGAGCACACCTTGGTGTCTTAAAATCTGTCCGATCATTCTATTCCTTCTTCTCGTCAAATTTCGCCAAATCGTTCTCCAGTCACAAATTAAGTTGAGTATATCTTCATTCTTGATTCGATCTATCCAACTCACCTTCAGTATTTTTATATAGTACTACATTTCAAAATATCCTAGTCTCTTCCTTTCTGAACTAGTTATCGTCCATGTTTCACTTCTATACAATGCAACCCTTCAGACGAAAAAAAACTTCTCCTAAATCCTATATCAACGCTGAAAGAGCAAATTTTAAAGACGTGAAATGTGAGTACAGAAAATCCATGAAGAAACGCAAAAGATAAAACTTAAAATCGGAAACTCAGACTGCAAACCAAAACTGTGAGTTAATCCACACGATTCGTGGAAATTCTGACTTTCACTACCGAATTCCAAATTTACAATTAGTTAAGGTTGTCTACAAGATATACAGTATATCCCTTCGTAGGACACCAGAAACAGCTCAAGAATGGGTCCATAATGGAGCCAAATTTACTTCCAGTTTGTTTGAATCGGTTATAAGATATTTATTACAAATCATGGTGTTTTTACAAGTTAAGTTGCAATAACTAAGAAGTATAAAAGTAAATCGCACCATCTAATGTCATCACAGTGCACCCTGACGTAATTATTAAACCAATGCTCAAATATGATTACCACAAAGTATATTCTGAAGGTACCAAAAATTGATCAAGGATGACCTTACTTGACATGTTCAGAAGGAACGAAATAAAACTGCATAAATGCTTAATTAATCAAACGTTCAGCAGGAACTCTAATGGAACATGTCACATCCCCACGCTAAATTTATTACTGCATATTATAATAATAAGAATAATAATAATAATAATAATAATAATAATAATTATATATATTATATATATTATTATTATTATTATTATTATTATTATTATTATTATTATTATTATTATTATTATTTGACTGTGTAAGAAGTTAAATATATTTTAAGCGGGAAGATATCAATGTTAGGTATTAGTAAATTGCTTTGTACAGGCAGTTGGAAAACGCACTGCTATTTCTAGGTTTGGTACACTTGTGTTCACAAAAACAGAACACCTTGAAAGACCAGAGGTAGGAATTTCATATTCACAGGACATGTTCATTAGTACGTTCTGCAGAAACGATTAGGATTTCAGTCACCTAGGTTCAGCACGTGTCCTGTTGCCTAGTAGGAACTGGGTCCTCCGTGGGAACTGATAACTTGTTCCATGCGTGATGGCATCGACGGGTATAAGGCGCAAATGGCGTCCTGGGGTAGAGTCATCCATGCCGCATTCACCTGGTTCCACAGTTCATCTCAGGTGGTTGGCATTGGGTCGCAGCGCCGCAACGTCATTTCACCATATCCCCCACATTTTCGATTGGCGGCAAGTCCGATGAGCGGGTGGGACAGGGCAACAGTCTCACATCCTGTGACAACAAGAAGGCACGTGTTAGTGCAGGAACATGTGGTCGCGCATTGTCCTGCTGAAATATGGCGTCTGGGGTGTCGTGCAGAAAGGGTATGGCTACGGGTCGCAGGATGTCATTCACACAGGTCAAACTGGTCACAGTGCCCTGGACATTCACAAACTGTGATTTGTGGTTGTACCCAATAGCACCCCACACCATAAGGCCTTGAGTTGGCACTGTATGTCTTGTGCGAATGCAGTCAATGTGATGCCTTTCGCCCTGTCTGCGGCGGAACAATATGCGGCCATCATTTTTAAACAATCAGAACCCTTATTCGTCCGAAAATACTATCTGCTGCCATTCCTGTCCTCAGTGACGTCGTTCCATGCACCATTGCACTCTATCATGTTTATGCACATTAGTCAATAGTAGGCGGAGAAGTGGACGACACGCCAATAACCCAGAAAGTAATAAACGGCGGCGGACTATTACTCCTGATAGTGCACGATGTGTTACACTGTGCCACTGTTGTGCCAGAGCGGAGGAGGATGCAGATCTATCCTGCAATGCCATTCGAATGAGGTGTCGATCTTCTGGGTGGTGCGACCAGATAAACTTCATCGTGTTCTATTGCCTTCTGTGAACCATTCTGTACACACCCGTTGCTCTGCCGACACATTGCGTCCCATACGAGCAGTAACTTCCCGGATGGATGCATCGCATTCTCTCATGCCAATAATGAGCCCTCTTTCAAACTCACTCATTTGATGGTACGGTTCTCGCATACCTCTGCGAGGCATCCTGCACGTCTTCTCAAGTCAAACTGATCCATTACCTTCGGTTTATAGCGACAACGAGAGCCGCAGGCACAGTTTTCGAGTCGGTGGCGGTGCGCCGAGATAACGATGTGGACCTTGAACCTGAGGGCCGACATGAATTAAATGCTAATCATTTCCTTAGAACATACAAATGCACACGTGCACTTCCTATCTCTAGTTTTTAAAGGTTCTGGTTTTTATGAACATGTGTGTATAACAATGAGGGAAACTTTATGAATCATGCGGAGAGTCCGACCTTACACATGGATACCCCCACGTCGGACTTTAGGCGTCGTCAAGTGATAGGCATGGCACTATATATCTCTCGCTCGCGATTGGACAAACAGGCTAGTAGGAACTTGGACATCGAGAAGTCGTGGGGGGATAAGTATACTATAAACTTCGGAAGGACGCGGTCCTGAGGACTTCTCAGTGCTCGCTTTCTCTTTCAGCAGTTTTATTTTCAGGAGGACCAGGATGACTACGGCGGACGACTGGACTACGGCGAATAACGAGAAGAAGCCGTACACCTTCAGGGACGGGTGTGACCCCCTGACGGCTTCGTGTTCCGGGAGAGCTGTGCCATTCCGGTGAACCAGGCTATCCTAGTCTACTACAGGCCGGGGAAAGACGCAGCCGCTAAGCGGGACATGGTCCTGCACATGATGCGCCACCCCGCGTCCAAGGGGACCAGGATCTTCCCTACGCAGCACGTCGAGAGCTTCCGCCCTGAAGGCTTAATCATCAGGGAGCACAGGCAGGAGCGCCTGGGCAATATCGCGAGGGATACTTCTCAGGTATACCAGGTCTACCGGCTACCAGGAAGAGACGACGCACCAGGGATGTTCGACGCCTACCGATGGAGGGCCTCTACCAGACGGCCATGAAGGACCGATGGACGAGGAATAAGGAGGTTAATACCGACTTAGTCCTCCCGTCCACGCCGGAAACCAGCGATGCCACCACGGAGGTGGAGCATGCCTCCCTTTGGCGCCGCGACAGTGCGACCCAAGCTGAGCGGCTCGCACTCTGAAGTGGACGCAGACAGCTCCTCCAAGGACCACCTCTGCGAGATGGACGCAGGCCAAGGCCTACCAGGAAGGGCCTACCACCAGGGCGCAATCCAGAGAGGCGCTTCAGACGGCGGTCGGCAGCACGGCAGTAGAGGAGGACACCCCCTGTCGTTCGGAGGCTGCTACACAGGCCCGGTCTGCCAGCGAATCTGTCATGCTGCAGACATCGATGTGCGCCCTACAGGACAAGGAACGCAATCAGGTGCCGCCAACGACCGACGCCGCCGCCAGCCAGGAGGAGGGAGAAACCGGCGCTGCAGCGGGTCCACCAGCTACCCCAGGGTCACCAGGCCCGGAGGAGGACCACCAGGACAAGGCCTTTTCTCCAGCCGAGAAGAGACCACCCCAGGCAGGAAGGAGGCGCCACCCCCATACTAGGAAGGAAAGAAGACATCGCCGGCCCAGCAGGTGAGGCCCAACCAGCCGCAGTCCAGGACTGCTCCTAGTACATCAGTCGACCTAGGAGCCAATCAGGAGAAGACCTCAGCGGGTAGCGGCAATCAGGTGAGACTGCAACGTCCCCCTCAGCAGCTCTTGCAGTGTTTCTGCTGTTTGAGGTTGGGCTACCGTCAGGAGAGGTATGGGCTCTTAGTAAGGTGCAACCATTGTGGGGGTGATCACCACCACACAGCCTGCGCAGCACGTAAAGAGGCGCTGGTGTGCGCCACCTGCGCGGGTGGCCACCTGGCCTCTCATCGCAGTTGCCCTGTGTTCCGAGCCATGGTGCGGGCAGAAAGGAATGAGGCCCGGAGTCATGACCCACCCCCATCCAGGAGGACCCCGCCCAGGCGGGCTTGACCTCATTCTCCGGGATCAGAGTGCAGTGCCCAGACGGACTGATCCCCTGACTACTGGAATGGCGAGATAATGGTTCATGGCTGGTGCATGATACCTTTTTCTCAACTGACAAAAACACCTGGACCTATCCAGAAACCAAATCCTTTTGCATGTGCTATCGAAATTTGTCAGGTTTTACATGTGGGCTCTTTCCTGCCTGTGTGGTTTTCCCTGACCCTTAATACCACGCCTTAACATCACCTTACCAAAACTAACCTTGCCTGGTAACTCGTCTAAAGTGCAAACAGGCAGGTACTCCTGTAGTACCTTTCCTACTCTTCCCTGCTATCTATTTTCTTCTAGGAAACTAATAGGATATCAGAGGCAATGTAGATTGTGTCGATTGCCACGCGGGGGGAAGTGCGCCTCGGGGGCCCCACGAATTTAAAAAATCGGTCCTGAGGACAGTTTACGGAGGACAATTACTGTGAGTATTAACGAGTTTACGTCTAATTATGGACGAACGGAACAGTGTTGTTTGCTTGTTAATACTTCTATTTCTACAACACTTGTATTATTCATATCTTACGGCATATTTCGTTAACCTATGGCCAGGTTTCAAAGCATAGACTGACAGCGTATGTTCGTAAAAGCGAAAGTGTCTCTAAAACCAACTGTTGGTAGCAGTGAAAAACAGGTACAGTAACGAAGTGATATACCATATGTTGATAGTGATAGCCGACAATTTGTGTTGATACACAGACACAGTGAAGGGCAATCATACAAATATATGATTTGTAACTATTGGTCATCGGGCTCACTACAAATGGTAGTAGAGTCCTCGCTGTAGTTTTCGCACGGTTTTTTCTTTTAATTCTAGGATTGTTGAATGCATATGGCGTCTTCCAGCAGTTGTAAATATTTGTTGAGTGTGTTGCTATCTTATATGTATTTGTGTGGTGAGGAACTGCTTATGGTGAGATCTGAATATAGAAGGTTTATTTTGAATTAGGGGAGAAGAACCTGGGTGCAGTGCCTACCCGCTTATTCGTTTTCAGGGTGTTAGGTAAGGCCTGATCAGCAGATTACCAGTTTTTCAGCACTAAGAACACGACCCGAGCGATGCTCTACCGTTTATTATTATTTGTTATTAATGTTCTAAATTGAGGGAACTGAATTTTCATCATCATCATCATATTATTATTATTATTATTATTATTATTATTATTATTGGTATCGTAATTTATTTTTGCTTATTCATTCATTTTGAAGTGACGTTTACACTCAATTATGGTACAAACATTTATATTTTGATCAACGAAATTCTATATTTTATTTATATTAAAACTGTCACCCAAAAGTGCGGCAAGAGTTAGTGGTCTATGCACAACTCCAAAATAGTGAAGTTAAAGGAAAGTGTCAATTACTTGAAAATTATTCTTAATAAAGCAACTTTCAGGTTATGAAGAATTAACATAATTGTTATGTATTAAATCACAAGCCCATGGCTTCTTGAAACAAACCAAAAGACGTGAATCTCTTTCTATTTACAACTACAAAATGATACATATCTGACGACCTACACCAGTCTCCTGAATCTACAGTTAACTCTACTAAATCAACGTCAAAACCGAAAATAATGTAAACACAGAAGTGCGGACAAAAAATATAAATAATCAGCAACAGTGGATGAATCAAACCCGGATTCGTAATGTTCAAGCCAATGGAACTCAAGTCTAAGTATCAGTCACAACTCATAACCTATAACTCATCCTATATTAAATACATAGGAAGAAAAAGAAATGTAAACATGTAAAAGAATAACCAACGAACTTGGGTACGCGTGACTGAGTTGTAGGAACTAGTCTCCGTTAGCAAGGCTTTAATGCGGCAAAATCTTGCATTTATGTTGACTTCTGCAGCACTGGTACGGAACCACTTCGTAGCTGGTAATAACGTTAAGCCGAAACATGACCGAACTGAGTCCTCCTATCTCTTTCTATAATTTATTCCCCGACTCCAAACACTACCATCGTTCAAGATTGTCTATGCAAAGAAACTATAATATAAATATTTACAGCACCTCGGTCCTATCGTAAAGCCTACACTCACTATTCACAAGTCTCTAACTATCAAACGTTAATGAAAGAAAATAAAAATCACAAGTCGGACGGTTCTGTCTGAATATAATTCTACGTTCAAATGCAAAGTGGAGTTCAAAATAAAAGATTAACTTATGACCTCACATCTGGTCCATGGTAAACAAAAGTAACCAATATATTGAGAATACAAAATACCTCCAGTGTCAATACCCACAGTGTGGCAACTCGACTAATCAGTAAAGTTAAACTTAAACGCAATAACCTTATAAGTAGCGGTTCTTTCGAATCAACGGAGTCTGCCTTGCGAAAATGTATTGTTTTTTAAAATGAAACTTCTTTTATCATCAACATGAAGTTAAAGGGAAAGAAATGTACATCAAAATGCGCTTAATTGTATTAATGCTGTGTTCAGTGAATAGGCAATTTCTCGAGTTCTCTATAATAATACAATACATGGACATAAAATGACATGAACCTACGCTTTTACACATTAATATGGGGTCAACATCATATGTAGTTAAACTGGCGCTACACGGCACTCCTTTAATACGGGCATTTCCTTATCATTTCTTTAGCTCTGTGCCTCGTAAGTCTCACGCTGCACGGGCGTTGCTTCAACACAGCCTACCCCAAAATCTCACTCATCAAGTAGGATTACAGGGATTGCTTCTCCCGCACAGCCTGTGTCACAACTTCATTCTCATAAATGCAGGGGGCCTCTCATAGCACAGCCTGTCTCGAAACTTCATCATACTTGTCAGCATCCATTCGAAGGTCATTCTATTTCATCGTGGCATCTAGGAGCTCGTATAATTATCTACACGTGATCCCGTAACCCAACAAATCATCCATTACAAACATTTAGAAAATGACGAATTAATTCTAGACCTCAAGAAAAATGCCAAAGGTAGCTCTAATTCTGCCGATATACAAAGCCATTTTAACTCACACCATTACTTATCTAAATGCCTATTCCTTGATGGCGTGAAACACTTCTCAAACATGACTATTAATAATATTATTACACTCGCTATTTTTAGTTCCGTTATTAATATTATTATTCTCTTCATTATTTTAGCTATCACAAACAAATTATGTGACATTACCATGACTATCAACGTCAAATTTTGGGATATTTAATTTGCACACGACGTGGACATGTGACCAGAAAAACTCCTACTATCCAACATTTGAAAAAAAAATACACACAGATGGAATATGATCCTCACATCACCTTACAAGCTAGCCCGAGCAAAAATAGCGCCGTGTCATCATTCAAATGTTTAGAAGACCAGCACTTACATTGTAACTACTAATATTAATAAAAGCACAGGGCAGTTTAGCTGCATGGGGATGTGAAGCCATCCTGACTACATTTTTAGACAGCCGCCTCGATCTGACATAGGTCATCACGCTGATGACTGTAAACATTTTCACGTACATTTCATTCGCGATGGTTTTGTAATTCTTCTTATAAACTAATTAAATCCTACATAGAGTTTACAAATAGGATTCACCGAATTTACATGTACATTCAGTATCTTTACCACAGACAGCACAACACGACGCAAATCTCGCGGCCGATAATACTACATAATGCACGCGTGGAGGCCGGAGCTAGTAACGCCACTCGAATGACCAGACGTTCTTACTGCATTTCCCGCACTGTGGGAATTGTCGATACCCGTCTCCCCTAACTGACAAAATAAAACAATGTGATAGAACCCAGGTAGCAAAACACGCTCGACTGTCTGATAACCCAACCGGCTGAAATGAGAATCCTATTAAAGTAGTCCGTAATTATACACAGTATACTTTTCACCACTCCGTTGTTGAGAAACAATATCTGTTCTAAGGAATTACGTCAATCAGACGATAATGGGTACATTACAATAATTTTCCGATCCTAGCTTTACATGTTACAAAGTTCATCACCTCACACATGGAAAGTATATGATTTCTTTCCAATCTTGACGCTTACCGGCGCACATTCAACCCTTGAGCCGATCCCGACAGAATGAGTGGGTCCTAAAGGGTGGGGATAATTATTTATTTATTTATTTATTTATTTATTTATTTATTTATTTATTTATTTATTTATTTATTTATTTATTTATTTATTTATTTATTTGCCAATGATGCTAAACAATGCCGCAGTAGGTCATCCTTCATAGGGGAGAGTCCTACAGTACCGGCCATTGCTGTTTCTCGTTTTAGGTGCTATATGGCTGTAGCTTACAGGTGACATATGAAGGATGCTACATTCCCGCGTGTCATACTTTGGGGGTTTCGTTTAGCGTTAAGTCTTGTGTGAGATGTGAGTGTTGTACACTGGCCGGCTTACGATCGCGCGCGAAAAGTTATTTTCAAGCCCCAGGTACTCCATTTCCAGGTAAGCTGTTGATTTTGTTTTTACTTATATATTATACATATTCCTTGAGGACGCTATAGCTGGTAAAAGTTTCACGACATCGTCTATTAAACAATATCCAGTTGGGGAAGTTCCTTCACGTGAGTGTCGTACAGTACCGGCCAACCATATGTCTTCCAGTACCGGCCAATAGGACTTTTAAAGAAATAAAATTATATCCACTTCTTATCACTTTCCAGAGTGAAATGACAGAGAAAGGGGGTAAAATAAAATAAAAGTGGATCGAGGACGGGATGAAGATGGCACTGAACTAAATTATTTATAACAAAATGACTGCAAGGCAAGCTGCTGAGGCTTTTTATGCGCCAAGAAGTACGTTAGGAGATCGTCTGAGAGCACTTAGAGTGGGTGTGGCTGTGGATCTAACTCCTCAGATGGGAAGAATTAAAAAATCCTTTTATTACGATATGTAAAATCAGTTGGTTACTTATATGAAGGATCTAGAAAATCTTCATGTCCCTGGGCAGGAAAAAATGTACAATTAGCATTCGCTTTGGCCGAGCATTCAAAAGTACCTCACCAATTTAACAAAGAAAACAAAACTGCCGGAAAGCAGTTTTATTGTGATTATTATGTAAATACTAAGGAAATGGAAGAAGACACATCATGCATTATTTGTCGTGAGTCATTGGATGAAGAATGGGTGCAGTGTACCAAATGCAAAGACTGGGCGCATGTTGGATGTGTAGACCACGGAAATATTTTGTATTTTATTTGTAATTATTGCAAGAAATAAACCAAACTTGAATTTAGTGGATGCCAATTCCAATAATTATGTGTTGTCGAGTTCTTTCTGTGTTTGTTTGATATTAGTAATGTATTAGACATATATATCTTAGAAAATAGTAACTGGCCGGTACTGGAAGAAGGTTTTTGTAGTCCATGGAAATTAAGCTTTGTTGTATTGTTAAATGTTATTAACTTTCGGTAAGATTTTACGGAAATCACACCCTTACATTGAAAAAGCATTTAGTAAAGTACAAGATTATTGTAGGAAAATCTCATACCGTAGAGCATTTTATTTTTTATAAGGGAAAAAGTTAAGGTGGCTGGTACTGTAGGACTCTCCCCTATATGGGTCTTTTTCTCATATATAAACACCAGGAATTCCTTAAATTGCATTCATTGTGACGGTGATAAAATGAAACGGGGCCACAGATATAGTTACAAATTGAGGATTGTGGCGGCGTTTAGTAAATTCACAGAGGATTGCAGACTAAACACTGAAAGGCATAACGGTATATAATGAAGTTGTATGCATGGCGGTGATATTCGCAGATTTTTTTCCATTCTTCCAGTGGACGTAATTACAAAGAGTTATTTGCTAATTTACCAGCGACTTGGATATGCAGTCCAGACGCTTGTGAATTCCTCCCTGGCGCTAGACCGATGAACGTCGTTGCATGGATATTTTAATTAATATATATCCCTGTGAGAGGAAATTTGGTAAAAATTTCCAATAAATCTTTAATATTAATTCCTACCTAACGGTGAAATAAGAAAAGAATTTTAACTGACAAGTTCTTCAGTCTGTCGAAAGTAATTTTGAGTAATACGTTTATAAATTACCTGAAAAAGAAAAGTGTATGGCAACAATATTAAACCTTAGCCACGTAGGCTGCATCTTCCAATGTACTAAAAATGTTTAAAAAAGGGCAATTTCTGGACTACTCTGTAAACACCAATGGCGAGAATCTTCTTAGAGCGGTGACGTCGTTATAACTACACACTTCCTCATTTACGTCTTAAGTTTGAGCTCTTAGGATCGGATTCATTATAAATTCACTATGAATTTCTTGCAATAAAATAAATTTATTTTCTTACTGAAATTAACTAACTTCGTTTACATTATTAAAATAACTGCCCGAATCGTTGGCTCAACGGTCAGCGTAATGGCCTTCGGTTCAGAGGGTCCCGGGTTCGATCCCCGGCTCGGCCGAGGATTTTAACCTTATTGTTAATTTCAATGGCCCGGGGGCTGGGTGTTTGTGCTGCCCCCAACATCCCTGCAACTCACACTCCACACATAACACTATTTTTTTGCTAGTTGCTTTACGTCGCACCGACACAGATAGGTCTTATAGCAACGATGGGACAGGAAAGGCCTAGGAATGGGAAGGAAGTAGTCGTGGCCTTAATTAAGATACAGCCCCAGCATTTAACTGGTGTGAAAATGGAAAACCACGGAAAACCATCTTTACGGCTGCCGACAGTGGGGTTCGAACCAACTATCTCCCGGATGCGAGCTCACAGCTGCGCGCTCCTAACTGCATGGCCAACTCGCCCTGTAACACATAACACTATACTTCACCACAATAACATGCAATTACCTACACATGGCAGATGACGCCCACCCTCATCGGAGAGTCTGCCTTACGAGGGCTGCACTCGGCTAGAAATAGCCACACGAAATTATTATTATTATATTGAAACAACTCTCCCAAACCTCAGACACGTAGGCTTCAGTGGCGTAACTGAGGGTTACCAAGGCTAAAACGTGAAGCCCAAACCTCAAATGAGATCAATGGAATTCTAGAGCATATTATAATGGAAGCATCTGACACATGGCTCCATTTACAAAACTTGAAAGAAATGAGAAAAACTTCCTTCGTATTTCTGAGTGCAAGGCATCGGAGACTATTATTGCAACCCATGCCCTGCATCCCTCTCCCCTCGGCAAACCTCGCGCGGCTTGCTGATTTATGTCCGAGAGTTGCAGGTACCGAAGGGATAGGTGTGCAAAGATTCGCTCCGTCAGTTCGCCACTATTAACGAGGGGGGTAGAGCTCAAAGACTCTAAGTTCTCCGGGAGACTCCGAACTGACACGATTGACCCATGAACTACGGTGTCAAGTACTTTTTGTCGCATGTTCAAGCCATTTAACTGACTGTTTATAGCTGAGAAAATTATTTGTGTATCTCAGTAGTATTATTGTTCTCTGAACGATTTTAGTTTATCTGAAGTTACAGTGTATAACGTGACTGACTGTGTGCAGTTACTTTTTCAAAATGGTTGAACCATGTGTAAAGAAACAGGTACAGGAAAAACCATTCTCGCAACTGAGTTATGTAGATACATTTCTAATAGTTTAAAGTGGTAAGTCTACCTTACATCTTCCTCGGAATCAACCACCTCGTACACTTAATTCTTCTGGCTTGGGGACTGGGCTTTTATGACGACTCCGCTATTCATTTCAGCCTCATTGCCATTATCAATATGTAAAATTTAACAGAATTGCCAACGGCCATAACCATCGTTCACTGGTTTATTAGCCTCTTCGGTTATCAGCGGTGGTGTCGAACCCATGATCTGGGGTTCGATTACAAACAGCCATGCGTTCCTCATCGTATATACTTCCTGACCTTACACTTATGATTTAATTATATAGATAACAGACTGCTGGTATTTCACTGCTGTCTATTTCAACATCCTTTTAGGAAGACATCGCTGTTATAGGAGTAATAAAATCATATTTCTATAGGTGAATCTGCTAAAATGAAATGCATTCTTTCAGGTATAGTGTTCTCTTTCGTTGCTTGGAGTCAAACCGGTGATCATTAGTCAGACACCACCACCGATCCATCGACGAAGCTAATGAAGCAGTGAACTACGGGTACGACCGCCGGTAATGCTGTAGAATTCTACATTATAATTTAATAATAATTATTATTATAACAATCACAATAATATTGCGTAGCTTCTGGAAAGACTTGGTGGTGCCATAATGAGTATAAAATGAATGGCGAAGACGTCATAAAAGCGCAGTCCCAAAGCCATGGGGATTAAGAGTACGAGAAGGTTGATTCGAGTATTAATAAAAATTTAGTGTGGCTATTTCTAGCCGAGTGCAGCCCTTGTATGTCAGACCTTCCGATGAGGGTGGGCGGCATCTGCCATGTGTAGGTAACTGCGTGTTTTTATGGTGGAGGATAGTGTTATGTACGGTGTGTGACTTGCAAGTAGGTTGGGGACAGCACAAACTCCCAGTCCCCGGGCCAAGGGAATTAATCATGTAAGGTTAAAATCTCCGATCCGTCTGGGAAACGAACCCGAGACCCTCTGGACCAAAGTCCAACACGCTAACCATATAGCCATGAAGCCGGACATTCGAAAAATAGAACCGGGGCCATCGGACCAAAGGCAAAGCATTCCATCTATTTAGCCACAAAGGCGGGCTTTAATTTAAGCTTCGTCGCCATAAGACATATCTGTGTCGGTGCGACGTTAAGCCAATAGCAAATAATAATAATAATAATAATAATTTAAGCTACCATTTCCACTGATAAGATGTTGCGTATTGACAGTGGCAGAAGCTGGGCAGTGGCTTGTGAAACATCCTGCCATCTGCCATGATCCAGCATACGGCACTGGTAGGCTGCGTATTCCGACATACTAGTAACGTTTGAGCGTTTGAAATCACATTTGCCTCATTGTCAGCAAGAGCATTGCACTGGAGAAAGAAATGACGAGGAGCGGTGCATTTGAAGTGACCGCAGAGCGAGGTCACGGGATCATATCATGCGTTTCAAGTTTGCAGTATCTCCTTATTTTGCATACGTCTGGTACAAGCTGGAAGAGAGCGAGTTGCTTACAATTAGTCTACACATGCTTAGTCATAGGGGTGAATGAAGGCCATAGAAGATAATTAATATTTGAATATGTGATTGTTCCAAGTATCTCCGCACAATCCAGTTCAGGCTAACTTTTAGAGATTATAATGAGGAGAAACAAGATTTGTGAATCTACTTTTATATTGTTAGCACCGATCAAGGGACACATTTGTACCTTTTGGGTGTTGTCAGTTTGTGGTGACAATCAGTTTCCTAAGATTCCATTTTCATGTAGCAATAAATGACACCTTATAATGACTGTTCCCATTCCAGCTAAGATTTGCGTGGTTCAGGTGTTGTTTTCTATAGTACGATTAATTCTATTTATTGAATACTTGATCGGGCGAGTTAGCTGTGCGGTTAGGAGCACGCAGCTGTGAGATAGTGGGTTCGAACCCCACTGTCGGCAGCCCTGAAGATGGTTTTCCGTGGTTTCCCATTTTCACACCAGGCAAATGCTCTGGCTGTACCTTACTTAAGGTCACGGCCGTTTCCTTCCCATTCCTAGGCCTTTTCTATACCATCGTCGCCATAAGACCTATCTGTGTTGGTGCGACGTAAAGCAAATAGAAAAAAAAATACTTTGTATAAAGTCCCATGAAAATTTCATTATTTTTAGTGCTTCCACCCACAAGGAGCACAGAATTCATTGTTAATGGTCCATAAAACGTAGCCATACAATTGGTTTCCCAATTTTAAAAAGTCTTCGTATATTTGATTTTTAAAATAAATGTTCATATATTCTAGCTTCTCCTTTTGTCAGTAAGACCAATTGTAAAGAACACGTTTTTATATGACTTTTACAGCACACCTCCCCTCATATCTCAAAATATATTTCTAATTCAGGCAAACTTGGTAGACTTGTTTGCCTGGCTGAGTGGCGCAGACGGTTTAGGCGCTGGCCTTCTAACTCCAACTTGGCAGCTTTGATCTTGGCACAGTCCGGTAGTATTTGAAGGTGCTAAAATATGTCAGCCTTGTGTCGGTAGATTTACTGGCACGTAAAAGAACTCCTGCGGGACTAAGTTCCGTCTCTTCAGCATCTCCAAAGTACCGTAAAAGTAGTTAGTGGGACGTTAAGCCATAACATTATTATTATTATTATTATTATTATTATTATTATTATTATTATTATTATTATTATTATTATTATTATTATCGGTAGAATGTTCTTACTATATATGCGTATTTTTTTATTCCGTGTATATCAACGGCGGACACCAAGTGTACGTTATTAAAATTATTTTCTCTAAGGTCTATAGTCCCAGTACAAAATATATTTTGCTACGAAACGCTCACAGTGATCGACAATTTTTAGTCTCATTTGACACTAATGGTATACGACCATTGCTGATGAACCTGTGGATTAAAATTATTTGTATTATTTATCATCGTAGTAAGATTTCTGTATGTGTTTTGTTAGCCTGTGAAATTTCCAGCCTAGTTTTCTTCTGAGTGTTCCGTTAGTTTTAATCCTTCTGTGTAAGATACTAGTAATATTTATTTAAATGCTATTCAGTATGTATATCATGCTTCACAACACGTGTAAACTACTGCAGGAAGAATGCAAACAGATATTCATACTGTAACAGGAACGCCCGTACTTCAGCTTTATCGGAGAGCATGGGTTGACGCCAGGGCGTGTACGGTCCATGCTAGGAACCACGGAGAGAAGGGTATTTGGATAAGTTCGTTTGAAATTTAAGTCTTTGTTTATTCAAGTTAGACAAGAAATATATCACCTTTTACAGATGTGAAGGATTGATTTGGGAAAGTCCAAACAGTGGTTGGAAGTGACGCTGTCTCTCGGCATCGGCATCGGCGATATCCCGCCTTGCCAGACTTCTTCCCCCTCACCATGGATCTCCTCTCAGCACCATGGCAGCACGTTATCCCACGTCGGCTGACAGGTCTTGAAGGTCCGATGAAGATCGGGATCGAACCCGAGAGTCTGACGCCTGATGATCGATTACGTGCAATGAGGAATTATTGATTTAGCATTTAATTCCACTTCGGTCCCATGAAGGCAGTAAAGAAGTGTATAGGCATCACACAGAATATCAATGAGATCTAGTACGATACTTCTTTACGGCACTGTATATTTTGCGAATTAGTACCTTCACCGAATATTACTACACAACACAGTTCGTAGAATTTACAAATTCCACAGTTCCTAACTAAAGAAGAAGATTAACACCGTTCAACATAAATGAAATGATTGTCGTTCGATGCACTTGTCAACGTAACTCAAGTTAATAGGATATCACAGTTCCTAATGAAAGAAGAAGATTAACACAGTTCAACATAAATGAAATTATTGTCGTTCGATACACTGTTCTAGTGCACCAAGCCTACTTAGCGACCACAGTTCAAAAACCTCGAGTCTATTCTGTCACTAAGGCACAGTCTCATGAAAAGAAATTCTGGTATTAAAGCACAGTTTTTAAGAAGTAAATTCTTTCACTAAGGCACAGTCTTGTGAACCTAAAAGCATGATTATAACGTGATCAACATAGTTCGAAGGAAGGAAATTAACACTGTCCAACAAATAAACGACACATTCTTTAGAAATGATTATGATACAGTTCGTTGCGAAAGACTGACATGAGTCAAATGATCTTGTTTGTAACTGAACTATCACTTACCTGAATATGTACAATAACACGACGATAAATTATTATGTGGCGAGTTGTTAATAATTTATGATTATTCGCTCGGAGAATTTAGACCCGTTCACAAAATGTTAATTACACGAACTGTTCAAGTTTCATGTTTTAATGCACATCTATCAGCTGTTGACGACTCAAAATATTATATCACTTCCTATCTCGCACAAAAATAAAGTTAAATGTTTCCACCTTCGACACTTAGAAATTTGTACATCCAAAGACGTACCTACTTTCCGTAAACACAACTACCGTCGGAAGTCTGACGAACAGAGTAACGATTTCTGACCTATATATCTTTCACAGCTGGCCCGCACACACACCGTAGCAGCTGAGAATACACACATACAGTATACTGATTTAAGCTAATTCAACCTGCTCGCTTTATACCAGTAGTCCGCGGATCGTGGCGTCTGATTCGTCAATCTTCTACCTTCGATATCTCGGTTATCCCACCGCCGATTGTATCGAATTTTGGCATTCTATCCTCTGTCGTTATGTGCTACACGGTGATGTAATTGAAATGTTTGTGCCACATTCGGTTCTGGAGATCATGAGATGGAAGAAATCGAATGTTCGATGGCAACGTCATATGTCCTTGGCTGGCTTTCCATCAGTGAGCAGGTTGCGGTGCATTGCTGCTACATCCGTAACCTGTGCGCACAGCGGTCTCTTCAAACTTCTCGTACAGCTGTTGTTACGAGTTGCGCTCGCATGCACCAAAAATATTTTGATAATGAATGTCGCTGTGACATTTCCGTTTCAGTATATACAATGCATACATATGCATATTTGACAAGGAGCATAAAGACATGGTAGGTCAAACAATATCATTGTTCCAAGGAAATGGTAATTAATTCGCTATCATTAACATGTATGCGTATAATAGTAAATAGATTTACGTAGATATTGAAATCCGGTTACGCCTGTAATTGCCCGAAATCGAACTGGAGACCGCACGGCCTCTTTCATAAGTTTAAATTTTGCGCGTTGTAGTCTGTGATGCAACACATACTGCTAGCAAGCTCAGCTGCAGCTTGCCGAGGCACGACCGCGACAACACCGAACACGTGGCCTGCACGTCAGATTGAATGGTCTAAAGGTTTTTCTATCTCCGCTTCCTGATGAGACAACAGCAAATGGATAACGGGATCGTGTAGCTGGTAATAACGAATAGCCCATACTCAAATCTCAATAGCTGCATTCACGGAGATATTAAGATATGAAAATATCGGGGAAGTCCGTGACGTTCACACCCGGGGTCAATCTTTTGTATAAAAGCTGAGCCTGGAAATTCAACGACATTTCTACTTCTCCATCCCCTCTCCTTTTACGCATCGCCATTTACCAATCTCCCTCTTCTATCACTCCTTCCCAACCCCGTCCAATCTCTTGGCCAGTGAGGATGCGTTACCCTTTAGGTGGCCCTCCCCACCCCTTCAGGGTGGAGAATGAAATCTCTTGAGCAAGCAACTCAACGACACACACAGCGACCGACAGCAGAGACCGGTGAAGGTCTACTGCATGATGTAGTGCCGACGAATATGCTTCGGCTTAGTGCGTGGAGTGCAAAGTTCCGAGCGTCTGTAACTTCGAACTCAGTACCAGCGAGGCACGGCGTAGGTGAGAACTTTGACTGATACTGCAGTGTAACCTTATACTCTATTATTTTTCGTCCACTTCTGAAATTTAAAACATTCGAACACCTTAACATTTTACGTTGCTTGCTTTAAATCACAAGTGTTATACTTCGTTCAACAGGAGATATTATTTTTGTGCCGTGTGTTACAGAACTGTCAGTAATCAACATAACTTACAATTTAATGAGACAAGTTTAAGTATTTGAACTTCTGAAAGTGACCAGCTATTCAAAACTCTGTTTCTTAAAATTAGGCGCCCATTATTTCACGTAAGGGAACATAGGCTGTGAACTAAGCATTAATATTTTATGATGTGCTAGACAGACAGTAGACTGTTTCTTGAATATTTCGTGCCCATTATTTCTTGTGAGGTAACATAGAATATGTAATTGAACATTACAACATTATCGTGTGCGAGATAGAATGTAAAGATTCTGTTTAGGCTTCGCGAACTGTATTCAAACTTACAGTCGGGAACGCAGTGCATTCAGCGTATCTAACTTTTGGAGTTGGACAGTGATGGTTCGATCACTTTATTGAGTAGAACCTTGGTTTAAAGTAACATAAGTGAAATTTCCCTACGAACGTTACACTTGTTAATCATGAACCGACAATGCAATAACACACCAAGTGGCGTGAGCAATTTGACGCCATATGCATAGACTTAACCATCCGTGTCATCGTGTGAACTTCCATCGTGGGACGTGGTAGCTTCCGGGGGATACGTGGTGATGGTGTTCCGGATCGTCGGGGACATATGGTAATTGTGTTTCTGTTCGTCGGTGGTCACGTGGTACTTTGGAGCTGTGAGGACACAGTTAACGGAGCCAGCAACTTCAAGATCCAGAACTACTTAAAGGTGATATGCATCTGTGTTCTTTAAAGAACAGTCAGTTCGAACTTTATGAACTGTGACTACTAATTTAACTTCCAAGTTCACAAGTCAAGTTCAATTTTTCAAGTAACTATTAATTTTTCGCTAGTTGCTTTACGTCGCACCGACACAGATAGGTCTTATAGCGACGATGGGACAGGGAAGGGCTAGGAGTGGGAAGGAAGCGGCCGTGGCCTTAATTAAGGTACAGCCCCAGCATTTGCCTGGTGTGAAAACGGGAAACCACGGAAAACCATCTTCAGGGCTGCCGACAGTGGGGTTCGGACCTACTATCTCCCGAATACTGGATACTGGCCGCACTTAAGCGACTGCAGCTATCGAGCTCGGTCTATTAATTTTTAAGCGACTTTCAATTTCATGAGTTGCTTTCAATTTCTGGAGTTTTTTTCGAATTCTCAAATAACTTTCAATTTTACACGTAGAGCCAGTGCCGTATTATGTTTCACCAAGGCTACTCCAAAGCTCAAACGAACTTGCTAACGAGTTGAAAGAACTCTGAAAGACATTTATAGAATGCAATCGAGACTTAGCCATTTCGTTAGATATTTTTCCAGTGAATTACAGTAGAACTTGAGTAATATCGATTTTACTGCTTATTTCAACAGTGAACTCTAATTTACGATAGTTTTTGAGTAGGCATTCAATTTAAAACATCTAGAGTGAACTTTATTTATATAACCTATTATAGAGCAATTGAAAACAATAAACAAACCTTTTTCTAATTGATTCGTCGCAGGTTTCTTAACGACACACAATAAATGTTGATGTAATTCATTTGCTTCATAAAGCCACAATCGTTTCTAACCCGAGTCAATCGCATCTGTTGTATTAATATAAATATTGTGTTAAAATGTCATATTTTAATTGTGACAGTAGCAAATGATCTGGTATATAAAATCTATAATGATAATATTGTATTAGATATACACTCTCGTCAGAACTGTACAATTTAGAACATGTATATGGCCATTCCTTGACTCAATCCAAGCACAAATTTCACTTGTACCAGGCTACATTCATCAATCCATTCTGTCCACAATTTTTATAAAATTTTGCTTCCCTCTTCACCCTAACGATGTAATGTATGCTGGTCCTTATAAATTCCATCAGTTTTGTGTTTTCATCTGACCTTTCTAATCCCGTATTCTCATGTTTTTAAATTCGTCAAAATTGTGTTACTTCAAGCTTAAGATTTGTTGTAGGGGATGGTAATCATGGTGCACCTAGTAATACTTGCTAAACTGAATTTGGAAAAAATTCAGATAAAGAAATTCTTTAGAGGGTCTGGAATTTACCGAGTGAATTGTATACATGACAGGAGTCGTGTAGACGTTGGGTGCGAATTGCACCGTCGGCTGTCCTGGAGATGGTCGTGGTTGTTTTCCATTTGCACATCAGTCAAATGTTGCGGTTAATGCCACCTCTACGGATGGTTACAAGTTTCAATCTCGAAGTGAATTTTTCGATTATATAATAGATATGAAATTGGCCCAGTTATTATTTACTCAGAATAGTCAAGTAGTTTTCCAGATAAGCAAGTCTTCACTGTAAATGACAGTCTTAGATAATTACCAAAACATTGAGTAGAGCTTAGAAATAAGCAACCGAGGGAACTTCAAAGAATATTCACTACGTTGTGGAAGTCGCAGTCAGACCATGTCAACGACCTCTTCCAAAATATCATTGTGTATAAGAAATGCTATTTAAAGGAACCGCTGCGTGTGTTCTTGATTGAGTGAGGGGAATAAGTGAGTGAAAATCTGGTAAAGTGGAAGGAAGTATATGGGCACTCGAATAAGAGAAGGAGTTAGTGATTAGGTAACTGTTGACAAAGAGAATGAACGAGCAGCGAGAAGTCAAATATACATGGATATTTTTCATATTGTTTTGTAAATCATGTAAACATCGTAAACAACATCTCATTTTAAGCACAGAACTGGGAAACATTCATTTGTACGAGGAGTTTGCCCATTTTCACTGCACTCTCCTTATTTCTATTAAGAATTGTGGTAAACAAAATATTACTAATGTTATTAATACATATTTCGTCGTTACAACTGGGGAAATGGTTAAAATACATCTATTTATGGTACACTTTTTCAGATGTGTTTTATTTTCTACCATTTGTTCCTCACAAATAATCAATCAAATATTTCATTTTGTGGACCATAACGTTCCACTACGACAGGCATTCTGTGTTTAGAAAATATGGCAGAGCAAGCGATGTGCTAAAATTGATGTAACTCAGTATCTATCCAGTCACACTGATTGCCCATTATTCCGGACACGTGGCAATCAGATTAATGCCGCGCGCTAAATGGTAGTTAAAGTCTGATAGGGCCAGGCTACATGTCCTCCACAAACAATGGACTGTGTTCAAACTACCTCGATTATATGCACACACACACACACACACACACACACACACACACACACACACACACACACACACACACACACACACACACACACACACACACACACACACACAAAATCATCACAAATATGTGTATTAATTGGAATCCTCCTAACAAAATGGCCATAACGTATTTTGTAGTTGAATAACCGTAGTATATAACGTTAGAAAAGGTTCATTTTCTCCAGGCGTTCAACGAACTCAGTTGTACAGTCTGTACATCCTTGGTGTTTTAATCCTAAACTAGGTAAACTATCCTGGCTGAAGTCGATGATATTTAAGGACGTTTATAAGCCATTGCTCGAATTGAATGGCTTCTGTAAGTTTAACAACACTTTTATGATAAAATATCTACATCCCATATTCTTCTTATCTAATTCAATAGATTATAAATATATAATTTTAATTCTCTCATTATCTCGGAAATGAATGCTAAATTTGTATCTAATGTTCTTCTGTATCGTGTAATTGGAGTTACATTCTTTGAAATTTCCATGTGTGTAATCACGGTCATGGAATATATCGATGGCCGTTGCGATTACGACTCCATCCTGATTTCGTCCCCATTCTTGCGGGGAGTCCATTAGATGGTATCTCATTACAAGCTTCGATACCAACCACAAAGTGTTATTGAAATACGCACTAAATCAAACATCATCATAGCAAATATTCCCAGAACGTAACTTGAATAGGTGGAATAGACGTGAAATGAGATACAGTATAACTCTTGAACAAATTATGTTTAGATAATCATGTACACCGTGGTTTTGTAGCGCACTTGATCACAGAGTTGAGACGGTTCCGCTCAGGTCATCAATTCTCACTCCCCAAGTATTTATTGTATCACCCACTAGGTTCTTATGTTTGATTCCTCCTGCTCGTCTATAAATACCATTTTTTGCATTTCTAGGATATTTTTGTATTCTACGTCTAGGATGTTGAATATTGGATTGCCAATACATATACATCCATAAGAAAAATATTTACAATAACAGCGATTAAAATATGAAATGTAATGATAGCATATTATCTTGAAAACACGATGAGCTATATAGTGTTTTTACAGGGATTAAGCCGTCTCAGAATATAAGATGGCATTAGGGGCCTACTGTGTCTGGCTGATGATGCAAATATAATTTTCATATTGGTTCTTGGAGTGGGTGAGAGTTTGAATATTCCCTTCTCTTTAAGCGGGACCAACTTCACGACAAGCTGCCCTTAGGCCTCTGGTGGCCTTCACTTCCTTCCTCAGAACTCTAGAAATACGAAATGGGATGAGCGGAGCTGGAGTTCCCGGCTCGTATTCCGCGTACTATTCATTTTCCGGGCGGTCCCCTGTGATCACCGCCCTTGCCTTCAAGATATATGCGTCTTAAACTGGAAATGCTCTTAACGTTAAGATTTGCCGATTCTCCTTTTGTTACGAAATGAAACTTCCTTGTTATACACGGAGACATACGTCTGTCTGTGTAGACATTTTATGGAGTGAATATTTCGCCATGTCGTACCAAACCTCGCCTTAGCTGAACGTCTTGTAATGCAATTGTGTCCAGCACAGAATGTTTACATATTTTAAACAAATGTTCCTATCAATTGTTGGTGAAATGTTACACAATAGTGTTCCAAGGTACAATAGTTTGGCTTTCAACATGTTCATATTACTCCACCGTATATGAGGTCCTTGCCTCATGAAAATGAAGGTGATATATTTTATGTTCTAATTATCCATAATTGTACCATTCGTTAACTCTGTATGAATGGCTTATGAGAAGCCTTAATTGACTCTTCTGGATTGCTTCTTGTACCTCTGTCGACTAATGACAAATGAATGTCTTTTTCCTACAGATACATAACCAACAGGTCTACGCAGGACTTTCTACTTCCTGAAAAGTAGTGACTGACGATATTGACCTCCAGTAACAAACGAGAAGCATAACCCACACGCTCCTAAAATATCAGTTTTCGCAAATGACGAAAAACGTGCTTTACATGCGTTGTGTGTATGCCCCATATGTGAACATCAGTATGTGTAAGAATAATGGCCATAAATCGTTATGTATATTTCAGATAATATTTGTTTATATATAAACTAGCAAGATACCCGTGCTTCGCTACGGTATTATACTGAAATTTATAATTGAATGCTTACTGTATTAGATATATAATCCGCCGAAATTCGCGATCTGACTCGTTTTCTGCGAGAATCCACCAAAATTCCCGATCTGACTGGTTTTCTATGATTTTACGGCACGTTTCCTCCCACTTTTAAATCTTCTTTTCCAGCAATCGATTTCGTACTTCCCGGGCTAGGCTCAGGTATTCCTGCCGGTGAGCTGGGTCCGTAAATCTTTGCCATCTTTTCCTATAATATTTTTAATATGGATAAAATCCTTCAGGAGATCCGGCGTGGTGTCATATTGGGTGCCTTGGCGGCACTGAACCCGCGACTGGACTGCATTCTTAGTCATTACCCGTCCAGGAGCCGTTTCCAGCGCGGTCCGCACATTTGACGACGGTCCGGAATATTATTATTATTATTATTATTATTATTATTATTATTATTATGTGTTGCTGGAATGGCTGATGACAGGGAAAACCGGAGTATCCGGAGAAAAACCTGTCCCGCCTCCGTTTTGTCCAGCATGAATGCCACATGGAGTGACCGGGATTTGAACCACGGAACCCAGCTGTGAGAGGCCAGCGCGCTGCCACCTGAGCAACGGAGGATCCTTATAAGTACATTAATAACAGTAAAATCAATTTGTCTCACCTCCTTCTACACCCCACCGCCGTTAAGTTTATTTACCGCCCCCCCCCCTCAAAAAATAAAAGAATGCTTGTTTCTTTATGTTTAAGGGAGATTAAAAACACCAATGTTCACGTCTATTACCTTCAGTTTTGAGATATAAGTATCCCCATAAAAATAATTCACTTTTTTCACTT
Organism: Anabrus simplex; assembly: GCF_040414725.1. Taxonomy (NCBI): domain Eukaryota; kingdom Metazoa; phylum Arthropoda; class Insecta; order Orthoptera; family Tettigoniidae; genus Anabrus; species Anabrus simplex. The sequence continues at coordinate 491,860,023 of NC_090266.1, forward strand.
CATTTCACAATAATCCCCTCCCCTTAAGTGAATTTTCCCGCAAATAATACTTGTTTCTTTAATAGTAAAGGATCTTCTAAATACCAATTATCACGACTCTAACTTCTTCAGTTTTCGATTTATGTGTCCTCATGAAAGGAATTCAACTCCTTTACACTCCCGCCCTCCAAGATGGTTTCCCCACCAAAATGCGTTCTTCTTTGTTTTTAAAGGAGGTCCAAATAAGGATTTTCACGTCTGTAACAACTTTAGTTTTTATTAGATGTATGTATTCTCACACAATTCAGTCAATAAATTTTTCAATTCCCTCACCCCCCCCCCCTCATTGGATTTTCCGAGAATACGTGTTTCTTTACTTTTAAAGCAGATTGCAAATATCAAATTTCACGTCTGTAACATCTTCATTTTTGAGATATCAGTAGCGTAATTAAAAGAATTCATCACCATTTTCAGTCACTTTTACCCGCCCCCCCCCCCTTACACCCAAGTGGTATTTTCGAAAACTAAAAGTACACGTTTCTTTACGTTTAATAGAGATAGAAAATACCATTTTTCACTTCTGTAACATGTTAAGTTTTTTTAGATATACTGTAATTATTCTCATTTTAAAATTTCACCCCTTTTAAGTTCCCCTTAAGTGGAGTTTCCAAAAACAAATCACCTATATTTCTTTACATTTACAGGAGATTTACACCCACTCTTTACGTCTGTAACATTTTACGTTTCCAAGATATTCTGTAGATATAGCCTTTCAAAAAATTCACCCCAATTTGTCACTCCTGTTTAACCGCCATAATTGGCTTTTCCAAAAACTAAAAAATACGTGTGTTTCTTAATTTTTAAAGGAGATCCCATATGCAAATTACCAGTTCTGTAATATCTTTAGTTTCTGAGATATGTGTATCCTCAATTAAGGCATTCAACCCATTCTTCACCCTTTTACACCCCTCCTATTAGGATTTACAGAAAACAAAAAAAAGTGTTCCTTTATTTTTAGAGGAGATTCTAACTACCGATTTTTATATCTGTAAATTTTAAAGTTTTAATATGTAGACACACTCATTTTAAAAAATTCACCCCCCCTTTTCACCCCTCAATATTTGGATTTTCCAAAAACGAAAAAATACGTGTTTCTTTACTTTTAAGGTAGATCCAAAATACCGATTTTCAGGTCTGTAATATCTTCAGGTTCTGAGATATAAGTAGCCTCATTAAAGGCATTCAACCCATTTTTCACCCCTTTTCACTCCTCCTATTGCGATTTTCCGAAAACAAAGAAATTCGTGTTTCTTTATTTTTAATGAAGATTCTAAATACCAATTTTTACATCTGCAAACTTTAAAAGTTTGGAGATATAGATTCACTCATTTAAAAAATTCACCCCCTTATCACCCTCCCATTAATTGGATTTTACAAAAACAAAAAAATACGTGCTTCTTTATTTTTAAAAGAGATCAAAAGTACCAATTTTCAGGTCTGTAATATCCTCAGTTTCTGAGATATAAGTACCGGTATCCTGATTAAAGGCATTCAACCCATTTTCCCCCATTTTCACCCTTTTTCATCCCTCATATTGGGATTTTCTGAAAACAAAAAAACGTGTTTCCTTATTTTTATAGAAGATTCTAGATACCAATTTTTACATCTGTAAACTTTTAAAGTTTTGAGATATAGATACACTCATTTTAAAATTTCACCCCCATTTTCACCCCCTTACCGAAGGAATATCCAAAAATCCTCTCTTAGCGAGCACCTACATCATAATATGAATATATCCCCAAAATTTCATTTCTTTATGTCCAGTAGTTTTGGCTCGGCGATGATGAATCAGTCAGTCAGTCAGTCAGTCAGGACAAGCTATTTTATATATATAGATAGATAGATAGATGACAATTATGTGAAGTTATATTATGGATCATGTGAGTTTTGTTAATGACCTATGGAGCATATAAGTTTTGACAATTCCCATTTTGGATCTTGTGAGTTTTGATGCTGAGCTTTTTGTATGATGTTGGTTTTTCGGGAAATATTTAAATCGTGTTGCTACTCGATATGCAACACATTTGTTTGACATTAAAAATCACTATCTCTTCTGCTGTATATATAATAACGTTCTGATGTTAATTTTGTTTTATGTCAATTAATCTTCTTTTATGGACTTTGCGTGTGTTCATTTACAAGAGATATCCTGTATTTTGGAATACCGTTTGCAATTTCATAAAAATGTCCACCGTGAATACTTCTGCAATTTAATGATCAAAGTAAATTAAAATTTTCAATTCATGAGAACTAATTATTGGTTACAATGAAAAGCAGAATATAATAATCAGGAAAATAATACAAGTGTGTCATACATTCCTTGAGAAGAAAGGAATGTTCAAATACCTAAGCAAAATATTGGTTATTAATTCAGCCAATAAGCTACTAAAATAACACTGAAGATTTGGAGGAGATTTACACCTAAAACTGAGCGTGATGGAGTGGGGAGTATCTTTTAAATATGAGCGATCAGGCTTGCCTAGGTAATTGCCGGTCGTTGTGGTGGGAATAAACCCTTAACGCTGGTGGTCGACCGAGCCGTTTGTTGGGAACTACTTCAGTTTAGGGCTGTTTGGGAGAACTAAAACGGTACAGTAAAATACAAGGGATACAGGGTTTTCAACGATGCGTTTAATATAGGATCGCAATGTTTCCTGAAGATGTGACATTTCTGAACGGGATCCAGACACCCGCAAAACCTGAATTTAAGATAATAGTCTAATTGTGTGTTACTTTTATATTACCTATATGTCTGACTCATTGGCTGAATGGTCAGCGTATTGGCCGTCGGTTCAGAGGGTTCCGGGTTCGAATCCCGGCTGGGTCGGGGATTTTAACCTTCATTGGTTAATCACAGTGGCCCGGGGGTTGGGTGTTTGTGCTGTCCCCATCATCCCTGCAACTCACACTCCACACATAACATTATACTCCACCACAGTAACACGCAGATACCTTCATATGGCAGATGTATCCCACCCTCATCGGAGGGTCTGCCTTACAAGGGCTTGACTCGGCTAGAAATAGCCCCACGAAATTATTATTACCTACATACATTCGTTTGTAGAATGGGATTTTTAAAGCCGGGGCGAGTAGCTCAGACGCTAGAGCGCTGGCCTTCTGAGCCCAATCTGACATGTTAGTTAGATCCTGGCTCAGTCCAGTGGTTTTCGAAGGTGCTCAAATACGTCAGCCTCCTGTCGATAGATTTACTGGCACATAAAGGAACTCCTGCGAGACATAATTCCGGCCACTTGGCGTCTCCGCTAACCGTATGAAAGTAGTTACTGGGACGTAAACCAATAACAGTATTCAGAATCTTTTAAAATGTGCTCCTTCAACATATCGGTAATCCTTTTAGAAGACAAATTTTAGCATTTGTGTTTTTCATAACGGGACCCACTACAGAGTGAAAATTAATCTACCTATCTTCTATCTTAATCTGTTTACCCTCCAGGGTTGGCTTTTCCCTCGGTCTCAGCGAGGGATCCCACCTCTACCGCCTCAGGGGCAGTGTCCTGGAGCTTCAGACTTTGGGTCGGGGATACAACTAGTGAGAATGACCAGTACCTCGCCCAGGCGGCCTAACCTGCTATGCTGAACAGGGGTCTTGTGGAGTAATGGGAAGATTGGAATGGATAGACAAGGGAGAGGGAAGGAAGCGGCCGTGGCCTTAAGTGAGGTACCATCCCGGCATTTGCCTGGAGGAGAAGTGGGAAACCACGGAAAACCAGTTCCAGGATGGCTGAGGTGCGAATCGAACCCACCTCTACTCAGTTGACCTCCCGAGGCTGAGTGGACCCCGTTCCAGCCCTCGTACCACTTTTCAAATTTCGTGGCAGAGTCGGGAATCGAACCCGGACCTCTCGGGGTGGCAGCTAATCACGCTAACGACTACATCACAGAAGCGGACGTGAAAATTAATGATGTGTGTAATGTCAGCGTGGAATTTATCCATACGGCTTTCTTATTACTACAATACGTTCCAAAGTGCTCACAACTACAAGTGAGGAATCCTTCGATAACGAGCGCGTATTTACTGGTCTTAGAATACAGCTTTTCCAACTTCAAGCAATTGCAAGGCAAAGCATTAAAATGTATAATACTCTTTAAAGACTCACGAATGGACTCACATACGCATTTAGCCTACTGCTCTTAAAATACGGCTTTTTCAACTTCAAACAATTGCGAAACATATTATATCTAGTAATAAAATACATAATACTCTCTAAAGACTCACTAAGGTAGGGCCTACTTATATACGCATTTACGAAGCTGTGAAGGTTTCCTTTTATTAATTTGAAATAACATTTCTTCTCTTTTATTAACGTATAAATGAAAATTACAAAATATAATTATTCTATTTTTATTCTTTCGTACCTGGTATGAGTAACTGTGTATGCCTCTTGAAGGGAAGAAATTGATCGCAACCTCTAATAGAATGAGGCTGTGATTTTTGAGGAACTGAGCGTCTTTGTTACTCTCAAGATTCATTAATCCTCTGCCTACAACACGCATTAAGCATTACACTTCGCCACTTGAAGATTTCAATAACCCGAGTGACAAGAATACTCAGGATGCGTACTTGACAGGTTTAATAACCTGTCACGATATACGAAGGTTAGTATATCATTAAATTAATACATCTATATCCATACATTATCAAATAACTAGTAAATACAACAATACAGATATGTACAACGTACACTATTTTTTGTAGGAGACGCCCTGAACATGATATGGAGAAATAATAAGAGAGATGCCACCAAAGTAAGTGATACTGGGAATGAAGAGGTGGAAATAGAATTGAATATTAGAAACAGAGTTTCATCATTTAAATACAAAGTAAGTTTAACGAATAAAAAGAGTTTTAGTTTATGAACTTTTTAAATCCTTTTTGCTTTAATATTGCTTATTTTTATTAGATGTGCATCACCGGTTCACAGTTCATTGTTTGCAAAGCAGGATTGTGCAGTCTGCATGAATAAGAAAGGGTCGAGTAAAATTTCTGGCTCAACACAAGCGAATGTCCATTACTCCGCCGGCAGGTAAACGGAGAAAGCACAGCTCTAAAACAAATTCAATAGGAACTGACGTAATGCAGCAAATTTGAGGACACATAGATTTCCTGCGCGCTACGCCCGTACTCCAGAAACTCAAACAAGAGTAATGGAAATGTATACGCTACATCTAGAGAAGTTTGAACTAGAATTATTTCTGGTCCTAAAACTAATATAAAACCTAAGGTGACATACCAGTTTTACTTTCACGTCTTCAAGACAAAATTCAGTCCTTATTCTAGATTTCCTTGGTCAGACACTTGTGAAAAAAGTGACATCCTGAAATTAAATTTAGAAAATGAAAAAGATCCAACTTGAGTAAAAGCTTTGGAGGCTGAAGAATTTGCATCTGCTTAAAGCTCAAACCTTCTACAGTGAGCTCGCACAGTGTGACACATCTGTCAAAGTCTTGTGCATTGATTATCAGCAAAACCTTCTGACAGCTGGTGAGATCTTCGTATAAGAGACAACTGTGGGCATTCAACATGGATTTCTCTTCTTGCTCAGCTGGTGAGTCAAAAGTTTCCTCTATGATTTAAATACAGCGAAGAAGGGATCGAATAAATCTGTGTCTATTTTGAACCATAGAAAACACAATTCCCGACAGTATTAAAAACCTGTACATCTTCAGTGACAACTGCGCAGGACAAAACAAGAGTACTTTTCTGCTGCAATGCTGAGCACACCAGCTGCTACCAGAAGATTTAACAAAACATGTTACCATTTTCCAGAGCAAGGACACTCATTCATGCCCTGCGGTCGCACCTTAACACAGATCGAGAAGATCAAGCGCAAGAACGAGTGTGTCCTTTTACCTGAAGATTGCTGTGATATAACGTCATAAGCATCGCAGAAATTCAGTGTAGTGAGGGTAAACCAGGGAATGATACTTGATATTAAATGACACTTTCAACCAGTATTGAAAAACAGTAATAAAAATGGAACTGAATCATTTGCTAATTGCTTTACGTCGCACCGACACAGATAGGTCTTATGGCGACGATGGGATAGGGCAGGGCTAGGAGTGGGAAGGAATCGGCCGTTGCCTTATTTAAGGTACAGCCTGGTGTGAAAGTGAAAGTGGGAAACCACGGAAAACCATATTTAGGGCTGCCGACAGTGGGGTTCGAACCTAGTATTTCCAGAATACATAATACCGGCCGCACTTAAGCGACTGCAGCTATCATGCTCGGTACTGAATCATTTATCAGGTCGTGTAATAATTGACGATCATACCCATCCATCAAGAATTTAGAGAACAATGTGTACATTATTATTAATAACCGGTGCCTTATACAGTATTTTAGCCTCGAGCACACGGAAAAGCACTTATCCGAACCCGAAAGTTAACAGTAAAGCCTGACTAATAAGCTAAGGACCGCACATTTCCAAGTTTAACTTCCTCAGCTCCCTCAAGCTAGCTGTAAATTCCTGCACATGCAAAACCTGAGTACCCTTTAATCATTACCTGCCATGTCTAGTTTCGTCATCTCTCATCTTAATAATATGGCGATTGCGGTGTGCCGTAATTATTTCGGGAGCACTTTTTTTCCAAATAACTGACTTCCTTTTTACGCAGAGACGTACCAGCGGCGCAGGTGAAGAACCGAGAGATTAGTAGATGGTTTCCAACGGCAGTATAGAGTCCATGATTTGGATCTCGACCATGGAAGTCGTAACATCCTGAAGGACCGGACCATCCGGCCATGATCATCGGAATGTAAAAAGTAAGTCTTGGTTTTTGGTTACCTAGTATGTAGAATAGTGGTCTCACCGCCTTGTATATAATACATAAATCAATAGAGTTAAATACTGAGCCACAGCTGATGTGTTTGTTTAGCTGAAGTGAGAGCCCAAGTTTAGTTGCTTGCTTTATTTCATTTCTTTTCTTTCTCTTTATGGGTAAGCATTTGACTTTCGTGTAAGTATATTCACCATGTACAGTTCAAATTGCTACTTTCTTGAGATATCCCACGACCATACTTAGGCTGTCATCGGTAATTTAGAACCATGAAGAATTATCCTAGATTTGAGCTAAAGAACGTAGAGAGATAGGCAAGTAATGATAATAGGGGATTCAGGTTTTACATGCGCATGAATGTACTGCTAGCATGAGGGAGCTGCCGTTCACCGTGAACCCGGGACTTCAGACAGGATGTGTCTGAGAGACGTGTCTGAGATAAGTCACGTTGTATCGATCTTCTTCTGAGCTAATAGCAGTGTCTTAGCTACCTATGCCGTGATTCAGTGTGGACGTAGTGGTAGAAGACTTGGAGCATTGCTACTTGTGGTAGGCCCTATACTTATGATGTAGTGAGAGGTGGAGAATGAGTGAATTAAGGAGTCCTGTAGGATGACGAACGTTGTTAGACAATGAGCGAATTGATATTTTGAGTGGATTATTGGCCTTGTTGTGTTTGAAGAGGGAAAAATTTCCCGTAATCCATGTCCCAACGGGAGGCTGCAGAGAGAGCTTTGCTAGTAGAAAGAAAGCGAGGATATCGGCCCGAATTAACTAGCCACAGAAAAGAAACAGGTATCCCGCCAAGCCGCTTGTGGAGGGATTGAGTCGAATTGTGTGTGCGAGGGATTTAAATTATCGTTAGAAAAACAGTCTTCTCCACTGTGTGTCAAACTTTGCGTTGCAATGCAGATATGTGCTGTGGTCGTGTGGTCGTCAATGAAGGATCTCCTTAAGGTTGACGTAAAGAAGGAAGAAAATAGACAAGGTCATCCAACTGAAAGCTATGCCATGTATCGGGGTTACAGGTTCAGAGCCATAGAAAGTGATCTGGCGGACACCACTTCGAAACCCAGTAAACTAATGGATGGTGGAACCCAATATTTTGCACTTGCCTATATCCAGGATTGTATGCCTTGTATGATGATTGGCCGCCATGTTAAGTCATTTGTGTTGGTTGATTATGTGTATTGTCCGCTTTGCCACGTTTTCATTCTATGACGTCTTATGTGTGGTCTGTGTTGTTTCGTTTTCATGTATTATTTCATGTTCCTTGCGAGTTTTGCTCTCGTCATTGTTTGAGTGACAGCGGTCACACTTTATAACCAGTGATTTTGGCATTTGAAGGTATTTCTTTGTTTGGCATCTCATTTCATGTTCTTGTGTGTGTTGTTGTTTATTTGACGCCGACATACGGGACCTTCAGGAATTGGTAAATAAATTAGACTTTCCATTATTCCACGGTTCTTATTTAATATAATAATGTACCTGCTCTTCCTGTCCATTTGTGTGTACGATTTTTAGACAGAAACTCCATTACCGTATGTACCACATCCCGATGAGCTAGCCAGGAGCATTTAAGACAGGGTAGGGTGCAGTATGGAACCTTCGCTTCGGATCAAAGCAGTAATTGCACCAGTCATTACACAAGGGAACAGGAAGGATTGCAAAAACTAGCGAGTTATTTTATTGTTCAGTGCACCAGGCAAGGTTTTCACTTGGCATTTTGATAGGAAGGGTGGTATCAGTGGTGTAGAGTAAGTTGGATGGAAACCAGTGTGGTCACAGACCTCAGCGGTGCTGTCAGGATCTGATTTTCAGTACGCGACTGGTAAGTGAAAAATGCTACGATACGAATAGATATTTATGTTTAAGTTTCGTAGACCTAGCAAAGGGATATGATACAGTACCGAAGGAAAGGCTGTTAGCCACACTGCGGGTTTATGGGATTAAGGGTAGATTATTATTATTTTTTTTGCTAGGGGCTTTACGTCGCACCGACACAGATAGGTCTTATGGCGACGATAAGGGTAGATTATTAAAAGCAATCAAAGGCACTTATGGTGATAATGCGTCTGTTGCGATAATTGTTGGCAGAATTAGTTCTTGGTTCAAGGTACTTACAGCGGTTATAGAAGGGTGTGTTTTTCGCTTTAGTTGTTCATAGTTTATATGGATCATCTACTGAAAGAGACAGGAAGGGATTCAGTTATGTGGAAATGCAATAAGCAGTCTTAATGACAGACTGTGCAGAAAACCTTGTAACATGGAAATAGGTACGAGCTCTATAGAAATATAATAGCTATACGGACTGTTCAGTCTGACCATAATTCTATGTCCACCCGGCGTAATAATAGTATTTTATTAAGTTAACTAATGATTCCCACACACGCTCTGATAAACGAAATCGTAATCATGCATCACCTGAGTTCAACTAATACTAAACCAAAATATTTAGGATCCGAATATAATTTACTTAAACATTTCTTCCAAATTCTGATAACTTCAAAAATTCCACTCCCTCTTTTCTTGCCAGCCGGGTATGGAGTTTCGACCATGCTACCCCCAGATTCCTTTCATTCTGATGAATCGAACATACTTATAATTATATGTTTCAGAGTTAAATTCTGGGATAATATTACTTCAATGTTGAGTGAGAAGTAATTTGTGAGGAGTTTTAACACGGGCCTGATCTGTTTATATACCCATACATGACTTAATTCTAAACAACAGGGACAGGGAACCACGATTACTGACTCATTTGAACAACACTTATTATAATCAAATTTTAATTCTTACAAAAATTTCAAGGCCCTGAAGAACCTTGGAAATGCTTCACCAGCTGAGGGTTGTTACTTCGTGAGGTTCAAATCTGCAGCGTTATATAAGACTTTATCCTTTTTCTCACATAAATCCCTTGTTCATCTGAGTCGAAAGTACTCTTGAAATCTACAAAAGATAACTGCGCACTATCACTTACCCTATGTCATTCTATGGGAATTTTCACACTGCACTTCAACAAAGTATCAACTCTACATCGCAATACCGGGAAGGCGTTTGAAGCAAAACATATTTCACAGTCGAGTGACACATGACACTTCTCAGAAAATCCATGCCAAATGACTGAGAATGTCGTCATGCCAACTAGGTTACACTTCAATATGTGGAGGTTCCCTGCGTGCACAACAGTCGTCTTGGAAACCAAAGTGTCTTAGTGCGTTAGTAGTGTGGTTAGATCGAAGCTGGCGCAAGGGCGAAGAGGTTTTTGCTGCGCTTGAGGCCACCTGAGGTTTTTATTTCCTTGTATGCCTAAAACTGTAAGAATCGAAACCGGGAAGGGCATTTATGGGTGGAGATGCACAAACTGAGACAGGTGTAGATATATAGGGATGAAGAAGTGCTTTTTGTGGAAAATGTCAAATTTTGGAAAGTTTTAATTTAGGCGTAAAACTGCAAAAATCGCATTGAAAATGGTTTTCTATGTCTGATAAGTTTGGAAGACAGGTGAAAAGGATGGCTATCATTCATATCTAGCTAGCTAGCGCTGAGAGGTGCTTTTAGCCGTACTTATTGAATATATGATTTTTCTATTCTAGGCCGAAAACTGCAAGAACTGAATCTAGGAATGGCATGTATGGAAGGAAGGGCGCAAAAGCTTCTCACGGGATTTGACTTGCTTCATATCGAATGATGTTGACACATGCAGGTGTTATGAACTATTAACTAGCAGTAATGCAATTGTGAGTCATCATCGACCAGTTATAAGATGAATGTAAATCTTCATTATCCACTACGTGATGTTTTTTCGCAATTATGAGAAGAAATCTCATTTTAATACATGCATTTCCACCGTTTTCGTGGATGAGGTATATTTTGCATGGAATTTAATTTAAAATATATGCTGAGATGACAATTTTCTACATTTAAGAACTATGGAGGCTGTACTTCAGTGGAAAATATCATAGTTCCCTCTGTGGTTCATAGTCAAAGTGTAAGCCTCCGGATTCGAAGACCGTGTGTTCAACTCTAGCAGAGGTAGTTAGATTTTTTAAGGCAGAAGGAAGCCATTCGTCACTCTATAACGTACGACGTTGGCATACGAAAAATCTCTAGAGACACATTTGGTGTTTACACAACAAAGTTATATCTCAGCCACAGACGCCGAGGAGAATTTTGCTTTACTCTACCAGCTAGTAGATTTAGAATAAAACGGAATGTCGAAATTGACGAGCAGCTAGATGATGTCAAATAAAAGTGCATGTACACAGTAGCTGAGGTCTTCCTGTTATTATTTTGTTTTTATTAGTGCAAAATAATAATTTACCGTAAGATCGATCTTTAATTATCAGATCAAGAAATGAAATCTTCAAGTTACCCAAAGAAGGTAAAAGCAAGTACAAATGTTCACTAACCCGAGCAAGAAAGGCTCTTCAGGAGGAGACTAATGTGCTCATCTCAAAAGTTAACGTACATATTGGAAAAATGTTTCCTGAAAACGCTTGTTAGCAGTACAGAATTCTATGGAACTGAAACTTGGACAACTGATGCAGCAGTGAGAAACAGGAAAGGGGCCTTTGAAATGAGGTGCCGAAGAGCGACGGAAATGGGATAGCTAGATCAGTTCACAAATTAATGGATACTGAATCAAATTCATGGGAGGGGCAAAATGGCAAAATTTGACGAGAAAAAGCGATAGATTGGTACAGCACGTCTTTCAATGCCTAAAATTTTTGATTTCCAGCGTTTTTGGCCAATAGAGAAATTCAATACACCTGACAGTTCAGAGGTGTGGATGTGGAGATCAATGACCTTCAAGGCACTTTCTCAGCTGCTTTTTCTGGTCAAATTTTGCCAAATTCTCCTCTTTCATCGATTCGATTCAGTATCCATTAATTTGTGAACTGATCTGCCCCGAGTCATTAAGTTTCCATTCACCGTCTTGCAAAGCTATAGTGACATACGCAAACTTGCAGCACACGAACCATGCAAATGTTTACCTAATTTTGAATCTACGCTTCCTTTCTTCCACCGTTCCAGTGCAACCATTCCGAAAGGAGAGTGGAAAGTTTTCCTTTCCTCTCCAAATAACACAACATCTTCGAAAGGAAATGTGTGATGTAGGAATGGAAGGAAGGGGCCTAGACTTGAATATGACAATAGGTTACAGACGGTAGGCAGTTACGTACTATCACCAACCAGATCGAATGGAGGTATTTTAAACCAGTCTATGGTCGACGACAGCAAGAATAATAATATCTGATGAGTTGCTGACATTTGTTTTATTAACATTTTATATGAATCGCTTCAGCTTAATTTCAAGATTCCTATCACACAATGGTGTAATTAATATTGTACAGCCATTTAGGAAGACTGCTGTAGAATGGTTATGCTGCCAGGGATAGGACAGTAGAGACCAGAACTCCGCCTTGGGCAGAGCTAGTTCGGCCATTAGCGAAATCGATTGTAGCACGCTCCGATAATCACTGTCAGCCATGCATGGTAGAAGAGACTCCGATTACATCTCTAGTTGGGGCCAGTGATCAACACTTACCAGTGATATCAGCTGAAATGTACGATACCCCAGAGATTCCTATAATGTACCGAGAAAAATATACCCATATTCACGCATTCACGCATATAGGGATCGTGTTATCCGAGTGATGTGATCACCGGCTTCTCACCAAGGGACAGGGACCTCAAAGGTAAGTGGCTGAGCCACTGGCTTCTCACAAAAGTCTCGAGTTCTGACATATGCAAGTGGAAATCGCAGTTGTCCCAGCCACAATGTAAACAGTCACGCAAGACTGAAAGCGCCTTTGCTTTTCATCATCAACACTGTCCGCCTCCGTAGCGTAACGGTTAGTGTTCATCCTCTGGGTCCCGGGTTCGATTCTCGGTACTGCCAGAAATTTAAAAATTTCAGGAAGGCTGGTGTGTGGTTGAAATAGTACAAGCAGCACACCTCCATTGGGGGTGTGTCTGAAAAGAGCTGCACCACCTCAGTATGAGGACACAACAACAACAACAACACTCCCTCGTTTCGAACCCCAACCTCTACGCGTCGAATTGTTGAAATGTAATGTCACGTCCCTTGTTGTTCGGACACGACGTAAGTGTGGCTTTTATGGTGACATAAACAGTCGCTAAAGACATACATCTGTACATCTGCTTCCTTTGACATGTATACAGTATGTAACATATTCACACATGCATACGTATAGAACATATCCATGGTAGAAAGTTGTGACTTTCAACGTATGCTAAAATGTAACTTCCAGATTTGCGTCCGTTTTTGGACGCGCTTGTGAACGGTTGCTTGTAAGAGTGCTCTTGTATTATCGTAGTGATAAAGTAGTTAAAACTACTTGAAATTGATTAACTTTGTGTGTGTGTGTGTGTGTGTGTGTGTGTGTGTGTGCGGCGTGTGTGGGTGTGTGTGTGCGTGTGTCCGACTCGTTGGCTTAATGGTCAGAGTACTGGCTTACGCTTCAGGGGGTCCCGGGTTTGACTTCCGGCCGGGTCGAGGATTTTAATCGCTTCTGATTAATTCTTCTGGCTCGGGGACTGGGTGTTTGTGACCATCTCAACACTCTCCTCTTCACATCCAAACAACCTACCACACTACCAACCACCACAGAAATACGTAATAGTGATTACATCCCTCCGTATAGGATTGGCATCAGGAAGGGCATCGGACCGTAAAACAGGGCCATATCCACATGTGCGACGCAGTTCGCACCCGCTACCCCACAAGCGTGGGAAAAAGCGGTAGGAAAAGAAGAAGAAGTGTGTATAAGCGTGCGTGTGCGTGTGCGTGTGTGCGTGTGCGTGTTTTACCGATTTAGTGCTATTTATAGTCTATATCGGTGTTTCGTGCTTATTGGTAGAAATTAGGAGTGATTTTTATTTAGTCCGCCTCTGTGCTGTAGTGGTTAGTGTGATTAGCTGCCACCCCCTGAGGCCCGGGTTCGATTCCCGGCTCTGCCAAGATTTTTGAAAAGTGGTACGAGGGCTGGAACTGGGTCCACTCAGCCTCGGGAGGTCAAGTGAGTAGAGTTGGGTTCGATTCCCACCTCAGCCATCCTGGAAGTGGTTTTCCGTGGTTTCCCACTTCTTCTCCAGGCAAATTCCCGGATTGTACCTAACTTCAGGCCACGAACGCTTCCTTCCCCTTTCCTTGCCTATTCCCGTCCACTCTTCCCATCCCCCAGCTAGGCCCCTGCTCAGCATAGCAGGTGAGGCCGCCTGGGCGAGATACTGGTCATCCTCCCCAGCTGTATCCCGACCCAGAGTCTGAAGCTCCGGGACACTGCCCTTGAGGCGGTAGAGGTGGGATCCCTCGTTGAGTCCGAGGGAAACACCGACTCTGGAGGTTAAATAGATAAAGGGGACGAAGAAGAAGATTTTTATTTAAATTTTATAACAAGTAGTTCAGCAGGTGTTCGATCGAATACGTGTTCCAGGTGTACTTTGTTTCCAATTGAAGTTTAGGAAATAACTTAGGTAACCATATCAACTTTTTACAATTTAAATCTTTGTTCCCGTTGGTATAATGCTTACAAAGACAGGTTATTATAAGGAGTTGTAACTTCCACAGCTCTTATATTCGTGCAGAAATTAGACACGGTATTTCGCATAGATATACTTTCAAACTATCACGATGGTAATAATGTTTTCAATAAAATAACATGACACGCCTGTAAAGTTTGATCTTAAACAGAAGGTAAAGAGAATATACGGTAGTTTACTGGATAATTACTTAACAGTCTTTGTATTGTTGACGATTGTTTGCTGCATTCCGACAAGAACAAAGACTATAGGGTAGTTTAGAAATCATAAACAACTATCAGCTGAATACTGTATTCGTATTAATTGTGGTTCCAAGTCCCCAGCGTACTTTGTACATTGCACTTTCGATTATTCATGCAGTACAAAGTAATAATCAAATTCCTGTATCTGGATAATTGCAATTAGAGTCCCCGGCTTAGTTTGGACAGACGATTTTGAGAAATTATTGTAGACATCCTCTAATTTTTGACCATTTGATTCCAGTTTGAACCTCCATCCCGCGTAGTAGGGAAAATAATAGTAATCCACGAGATATAATAATCATAATCGGTTGTGATTTGTAGTGTAGATATCATATTAGATAGTATCCTGCCTGTTATATTCGTGTGTGTCCTTGTGTACGGTAACCCATACGATATTTGTAATGCATAGTAGTATTTTATTGGATACTGGCCTGGTTGTTTTATTATGAAATATTTGTGTAGTAGAAGTATCTCTGTAGAAACTCTTCTACTAGAATATTGTTGTATCAGGATAGGCTTACTTGCAGTTCAGAATTGTGTAATTCTTGTGTATTACTTTCGATATTCAGTATTTAATGGCAGTTTTCTGTCTGTTATAATGTTGTAAGATAAAAATTAATTCGATTAAGTAGTACTGTAGTGTAGTAGTATATTAGTTTCCTTATTCTCGTGTGATCCCTATGTACTAACCTAGACAGTATTTCTTTCCTTTAATTTTCTTTTTTTTTCAAAGAATAAATTATTTTATCGTTTCTTTTTCACTATTCAATAACGAATGGCTACGGAATGAAAGTGTAGGAAATGTGGGTGTGTCCAGGAATTAAGGAGTATGAGGGAGGAGTTGGAGAGTTTGAGGGAGATAATTAGGATTCCCTCAGAGGACAGGAAGAAAGGGGAATTCTAGAAGGTAGGTGGTCTAACGTATTAAAGAGACAGACATTGACAGCTAAGGGATCTATTCAGGATCAGATTTCAGGACTGATGTCGGTGAGAATTCGGTATGAGTCACTGGAGATAGAACGACAGAGGGAAGGTGAAGAAAGGGAACTGTAGCTGAGAAGTGTGGCAGTGGAATGAAAGGAAGATATAGAGTAGAGAATAGGAAAAAAGGTGGAACAGACGCATGCAAGGAAAAAAGGGAGGTTGAAGTAGGTTATGCGGCCGTCAGGAAATATAGGGCTGACGAGGAGGGGAGGAGATGAAATGAGGTTGGTAGGGTTGAGGCTCTGGTCATGTGGGATTCCATTGTTAGATTTGTGGAGAAAGTGTGTGGAGAAATGAGGACCAGGGCAGAGAGTTACCCAGGAATCACGTTAAGGGAGATGTTGAGGAAAGTAGAAGGGAAGGAGGAGGGAAAAGGGAAGGTGGTAGTGTTTCACGTTTGTAACAACAACGTAAGGAAAGCGGGCATATGTACCAACACAGTGAGCGATGTGTGGGATCTGGAAAATTCAGCACGGGCGAAGTTTATGGAAGCAGAGATTGTTATCATTGGAAGGCAATTGGGGATTTAAATGAGACTATGGATTGGGCATGTGGGGAACTGGGAGTGTGATTTCTATATCCCAATGGGTGGGTAAACATTATTACGATCGCCGAATCTACTCTACATATTCCTACCTTGTTTACTGCTGCTCGCTTCTACTTCCTTCTCGCCGCACCATGCACCTCACTCACCTGTCGTCTACTTGACTGATTACGTCATCTTCGCTGCACTCCGCTGTGCCTGTGCGCTGTGTAACCACGTGACATTATGTTTCTAGAACTCACTGGCTTGTAGCCTGCGTTCTTTTTCTGGAATCTTCCTTTCTACTATATATTGCTCTCTCCGCCTTTCCACCGTTGAGTCGGGCTTCGCGGCGGAGTGGTGGACCACACACTAAAACAGTGCTTATTGTAATCATGTCAATTTCATCTGGACTCTATCTACAGCGACTCGGTGAGCAAGACTTATAATATTTACCTGCATTTGGAGTCAAAACTTTCATTCGGGCTATTGCCTGCTGTAATACTTTCTTCTGTCGAGTGGTTATGCTTCCCTTTAAAAACTCATAACTTAGACTGCTTCTATTCACGCACTGCGCTACGGACGATTGTAAATTATTTTCAGATGTCATCCTAGATCTATGCTATTACTAAACTTCAGCAATACCCGGTGAAGAAAATCCTTTCCCCGTCCTAATACTCATCCTACTTCCCTTCCCCCTCCCTTTCATGCTTTCTCTTTCAGGGTTCTGTTTCGATGTATATTGTACACTTCCAATTTGTTCAACAGGCTTTCCTTTTATGTACGATTTGATAATTATTTGTAAATGTGGAACACCTTTTGGATTTTTCTCCATCAAACGTTTGACTAGCATAATAGCTGGATCACTTTCATCTTCAACACAGAACAATAGTTCATACACTGGGATCTACACGCATTAATGGTTTTAATATTGAAACACCTGGAAATGGAGTTTCACACGGTACCTGAGAGATCTTCTTGTGTAGTCTCCACTTCCCATAGAAAATGGCAATTAAATGCACTCCCCACTTTCCACACCAGAAAAAGAAGAAGTATATAGCAAATCCATAGATCGTATACATCACTGGTGCCATCTTAAAGGCATGCAATGGAAGAGTCATTGTATACCACCAAGCTACAATGTCTTTTTTCAGAAATTTTATCGAGTTTCTAGGTCATGTTGCATAGAGACTGAGAACACTGTCTACCTCTCAACTGATTCAAACGGAACAATATTACAGCCCAACAACATAGGGATCTGCGCTCAGACGGTCTTCACATAAAACGCAGTTAGGAAATTTGTTTAGAAGTGTTATAGGAAAGTACATTCAGGGAATCAGGGTGGTCTAGAGAGAGATGATAATGGTACAGGGATCTGGACGTCATGTACAGATGGCATAAATATGTTAGTGTTGAACTGTAGAACTGTTGTAAAGAAAGAAATAGAATTAAGATATTTAATATGTACACAACGTGATTCAGGCCGCCCCTTCCAATGAAGTTTTATGCAACCCACAATATTAATTCCATCCTGAAAACATCTGCCCTGCCGGTATGCTCAGACAACACAGCCGGATAGCTTGGTATTTACTGCCTCACCATGACACAGTGGGACGCCGTAATGTTATACTCCTTATTTTTGTTTTTATTTGATATATTCTTGAAGTAGCCGGCTTCTTTCATCCATTAGCTCCCTCCTTTTAGACAAGACATCATTAAGAATTTGTTGCATGCTGTCCTTCAGTTCTTTTGCCTCCTATAGGCAGGTCGGAAAATCCTCCTTTCTTTCCTCTTCTGTCTTCTCATTCGACTGTGGCGCTGTTTCTTCCGTGGGTACCTTTGATACCTCTTCTCCTGGGGTGTGATGTCTTCTTCTCCTGTATCGTTGCTGAGTGGGATAACTTCTTCTTCACTTTTGGCTTCGCTTGCCCACTCATCTTCTCCTCCCTCGATCCCATATTCATCTTCATCTCCTTATTCTGGTGCAGTCACCACAGGACATTCCACCACGTTCACATGGGGTGGTATTCCAGCTGCTGGTGGTGTATACTGCTTGAAGCTAACCGCAAAAAAAATCGTTCATTTGTACCATCTAAATTAGCAGTCTTGCATTCATTGTTATTAAACGACTGAATTATGCGATAAGGTCCTATATATAACGCCGCCAATTTTGCGTAGTATCTGTCCATAGGTTGGGAATACCCGATCTATTTATCAGCATTTATTCTCCTTCTCTGAGTGCGCTATGATATCTTTTGCCTCTCACTCGCCTTAAGCGGCGTTGTGCTTTATCCTGTAAGTGCTCGGCCACTTGTTGTACACACAACCCCGGTGCTGTCCGGGCGTCTGCAGGACAATTACCTCCTGTGTGCCACGCTCTGACTGGATAATGGTTGAGATGTATTACTGACAGTATCTTTCCAGTGGCTTCATGGACAATGCTGTATATGCAGTCTGTGATAACAGGTACTAAATTGACCCATCGCAAATGTTCGGTTGGGATAAAAGTTCTGCAAAATGTTGCTAACATCTTCACGATTCTATCTGACGTATTACTAGCTGGATTTCTTATTAAAGTGAGGAAATGTTTAATTTCGAGTTCCTATAATGTGTTCTTGAATTTTGCCGGTGTGAATAGCGAGCCATGGTGTGTTGGAAGACTCTCTGGTTTACCCATAACTGGTATAATATTTCTAGTAATACATCGTAGAACTAGCTTAGTGTTCGCCTTCTGCATTGGAAATAAGGTTATATACTTACACGTCCATAGTGACCAAATCGAACTGTTTCCCCGGGTTTATTGTGGAATTTTACCGCAGATGTGAAATCCATATAATTCCCTGGGCTTCGTAGGTAGTATTGGAATTGGGGTGTGCTCAATGAGATAGGAATTTTACTTGACCCTCTGACAGATATCACATGTAATAAGAGGTTCCCTAAGTGATTTGTAGGTTCTTCCATGTGAAACTTTCCTGAAGTGTCCCTACAACTTTATCAGTACCGGCGTGACCCGTAATCCTATGAGTATGCAAAATCAGTTCGATTTGTAGTTCAGGTGGGGTGACTAATCTCAACTTCGTGTTGCCCTTATACATGTATTTTACCAGCAGGTTGTTACAAAAAATACACCTTGGCTTGTTAATTTTTTGCATAATTAGGGTCTCCAGGTTGAATTTGGCCTCGAAAATAATCAATCATTCTGCATGGAATTGGATCTGCTAGTTGGTAACGAGCTAGTTGCCTAAAGTAAAGTAGAACTTCTCTGTCTTCCTGTACTAAGTCCACAAAGTTGACTTGTTCTTCGTCCTTGTTGTGGTTTATACTGAGAATATCAACTATTACATTTTCTTTCCCTGGACAGTGTTCAATTGTAAACTTGACATGTTGTACTTACAGCGACCACTGTGAAATTCTTTCACTTGAAACAGCTGTTTTTAACATGCAAGTTAATGCCTTGAGGTCCGTTTTTTAATTACTGGAAGTGCGTATATAACCTTGCGCCAAAGTTGTAAAGCCTGAACTTTGGCTAACATTTTCAGTTCTATTATGCTGTAATTCCTCTCGTGCCATCTGAGATTTCTATTGAAAAACGCTATGTACCTTCTTGAGCTGCTCGAGTCAGTTTCTTCTTGGAGTAAGACTGCGCCTGTGCCTACAATAGATCCGTCTGTTTGTAATGCAAAGGGTAAATCGAAGTTAGGTTAGCAGAGATTAACACTTTTGCAAAGTAACTCTTTAGTCACCGAAATGACGCTTCCGCTACAGCTATCCATCGCCATTTCCTGTTATTATGCAACATGTCCTGGAGTGGTGCCAGAACATCCGTAAAATTCGGACAGTGTCCCGCCAAAAACTGGCACATACCCAAGAATTGCCGAATATGCTTAATTTTGGTAGGTTTTGGAAAATTATTTATTACCTCTAATTTCACTCGATTGGGTTGGACTCCCCGACCGTCAGTGACATATCCTAAGAACAAAAGTTCAGTCTGGCAGAAATTATATCTTTTTAGATTGACTTTAAGTCAAGTTGCGATTGTGTCCTCAAATGGCATCCCTACGTTGTGTAAATTGTCTTTGAAAGACGTACTTGGAGCGATAATATAATCGATATATCGCGTGGTTGTCTCCTTCACAGTGTCGGTGAGGTTTCTTTCCGGAGCTCTAATTAGCGCTGCGCTGTTGTTTTTTGAACGGAACAGGAGTCTTTCAAAACCGTTGGCATGTTTGTCAAAAACGAAGCCTGTGATTATCTTCGATTATTCCTCCAGCTGAATATGATGGAATGAGGACGATAAGTCTACTACCGTAAATATCTTCACACCTCTGAATCGATGAATGATATCTTTAATTGTTGGAACCTGGTCGTTTTTGGAATTAATTTTTCGTTAAGTTGGCGGCCATCTAAACAAATTAGGAGTGGTTTATCTGGTTTTATTACGGAGTCAGGGTTATTTAGATATGGGGTAACTCTCTTGGATATAATCCCGTTTTTCTACATCTTTCGGATAATTTTCTTCATCTCCTGCTAGTATTTTCCATGGACTGGATTAGCTTTGCACTTGTACGGTCGCCAGTCCATGACTCTTAGAACGTATGTCAAATTAGGGATATTGCCAACCTTAGGATCAAACAGTGCTTTATATTTAACTAACATAGCTCTCAGCTTTTCCTTCTGTTATCTCGTGCCTTTAAATTCAGCTACCTTTGATGTTATTAAATCATCTGGCTCCGGTTCAATTTCAGTGTAAAAATGTCCTGAAAAGTACTTTCGTGGTCCAGAATGTTCTTTTCGATTTAAAAATGATTTGTTTCTCCAATACCAGCATCCTCGCCCTGAATTGCACAATTACCCTCTACTCTTGGTTTAGCAGTATTCTCTCACTACGCTCAATGTTACGAAATTTAATAACACATCTGTCGAGATCTATCACAGCATTAGTTTCCCTCAGAAAATCAGCACCTAGAATGATGTTAATTCATGCGGGACATAAATAGGAATGGATGAATGAAGGTAGTTACCTATATCGACCTGACATAAAGTTTTTGATTTACAAATAGTTGTTCTGTCAGGAATAATTCTTCCGATTTGTACAACTGATACCAGAATTGCAGGCATATTGTTACATTCCTTCAAGTCATTATACAGTGTTATAGAAATGATGCTAATAGTCGCCCCTGTATCGGCTAGGGCTCTCGCATGAGTAATGCCAATTCTCATATTGATGACTGGTAACCGTTTAATTTGATTAGCCTCTCCCTGATTGGAATCTTCTAATAGGTTTGAAGGCTGCCCGACGCAAGAGTCTACCTGTGCTACAAGCAATTCACATGCGCTGTTGGCCTCTAGTACAGGTTCGCTCCTGTGGGATGGGGACCTTAACAAGTGATTGATTTTTTCATGCCCGCTTCCATTGGTTTGGTAGGGCTGTGCTGACGGGTTTTACTTTTGACCACGACGGTTTCCTTGTCCTCGTGACTGCCGGAACTGGATACTTTCGGCTCCCGTAATATCTGGGTCCATGTTCTACCGGTTAATGGCCTGCTTCCATTTTCTTGTCCTTCCGTTGTGAATTAAGCTCCTGAATGTATCGCCTACTCTCACGATCGCGGTTATGCTCACTGTGTTCTTTGATTACCGTGGCTAATTACTGATTTTTCTTATTCACATACCATTGTTCATTTTCTGAGAATTCTTACCCCTTTTACAAAAATAACTCTGGTTTTCTGTGTATGAATTTTTAAATTCCGCTGTTTTACAATAATATAGTATCCCATGAATACTGTTTTGCATATTGACAGCTGATAATGTGAGTAGAATGACATCGTCTGCAAAGATCAGACCCAGAAATTCATGGTTCTCGAGACATGGAGAGGTTCCTTTCACAATGCTTTCCGATTGGGAAATTCAATTAATAAATAATATAATTTCTGAAGACATGACGGAATCCAAGCAGAGACATAATCCATATAATACTAGGTAGAAAAACCTAACCGTTCAAAAATAAGTTAAGCACATAACTTCACATTTCCATTTAAATATCAGATATATGCACCAAATTTTAACACTCAACCCTACATAATTTTGTTTGGTGAATTATAACGGGGTCCGCCTCTGTGGTGTAGTGGTTAGTGTGATTAGCTGCAACCCCCGGAGGCCCGGGTTCGATTCTCGGATCTGCAACGAAATTTGAAAAGTGCTACGAGGGCTGGAACGGGGTCCACTCAGCCTGAGGAGGTCATCTGAGTAGAGGAGGGTTTGATTTCCACCTCGGCCATCCTGGAAGTGGTTTTCCGTGGTTTACCACTTCTCCTCCAGGCAAATGCCGGGATGGTACCTAACTAAAGGCCAGGGCCGTTTCCTTCCCTCTTCCTTGTCTATCCCTCCCAATCTTCCCATCCCCCCGCAAGGCCCCTGTTCAGCATAGCAGGTGAGGCCGCCTGGGCGAAGTAATGGTCATCCTCCCCAGTTGTATCCCCGACCCAAAGTCTGAAGCTCCAGGACATTGCCCATGAGGCGGTAGAGGTGGGATCCCTCGCTGTGTCCGAGTGAAAAACCGAGCCTGGAGGGTAAACAGATTAAGAAGAAGAAGAAGAAGAAGAAGAATTCTAACGGGGACACTTCATTTAATTTTTAATTATTTTTATTACCCTAACACCAGGCCATGACAAGATTGTTGAGGATAAATCTGGTGAATTGCACACAATATCCTCGACGTAGGATAACAATTTGAGAGAAATGCGGCTAGTTCCTCTCAACATTAATTTGATCAACTTTAACACTACAAATAGGTTTCAAGAGCACCAGTTTAACGTTTGGAACTCTTTATGATTATTATTCGTCAACGTTGTCCAAGGCAATACTGCCATTTGAAGAAATAACTCGCACACAATTTACTACAATTATAATCCCATAATTAAGTCAAAAAACTACAATTAACGAAGGCAAAGCAGAAATTAAGAGTCTGCTACAATAAGGATTCTAACTAATATAAATTTGCACCATAAAAAATATTTTTATGAAAGTTAGAAAAAAAATCGTCAGCATGTGGTACTCATTTCGGCAATGGTATTCGACCTCGTCGTGGTTTCATTTTTATGGGGTTCCATTTCGAGAATCAGGGTTGAGCTACCATCTTAACTGAACACGATGGCGACGACTTCTTTTTGACCCACTTCATTTTGATTAATCCTCTTCAGTTCAACGAACACTGCAGAGTTCACTTCAAATTGTAAGGAAGGTTCACTTGGTTTTCAGAGAGCTGGAACTGATATAAAAGTGTTAGGATTTTGTCCATGGCCACGTGAAAATTTACGACGCACAGCTACGTGGAGTATACTTAATTTGGGTCGCCGATCAATCAACAAAGGAAGGAACAGTTCTCTCGTCCCTTTTTATACGCATGTATCCTTCCTGAAGGCGTGACACAACATAACTCTGTTTGCTTTATGTCCCACTAACTACTTTTACGGTTTCCGGAAACGCTGAGGTGCTGGAATTAAGTCCCTCAGAAGATCATCTACGTGTCAGTAAATCTACCAACACGAGGCTGACGTATTTTAGCACCTTAAAATACCATCGGACTGAGCCAGGATCGAACCTGCCAAGTTGAGTTAAGAAGGCCAGCTACTCAACCATCTGAGCCACTCATACCGGCTGAAAAACATAAACGTTCTATTTGTTATCATCAGTAATTACTTTAAGTCCAGTGGTATTTAAATTATTATTATTCCTAGCTGGTGCATGGTCCGTTGTTCGAATCTCGGCTCGCCATTTTGCACGGTCTTGGGCATCATGTTGTCTTAAGTCCAGAGTCGTCATATCAGCATTCACTGTGTCATCCCAGCCTTATTTTGGATGTCCGCGTGGTCGTTGCCCATTAATTTCAAAGATGTGGGTGAAGTTAGCAACTGTTTCGGTGGAGCACACGCAGGATTTAACAATACCATTGGAAACGTTTTTCCTGTGCCTTCTCAGAGATAGGTTCAATGCCTATTTGCAGGTGGATGGTGTCGTTTGTGACATGATGCAGGAGTGTGATGCCCATCGACCAACGGAGCATGCGCATTTCCATGGTGTGTAATTGGTGCTGTGTAACTCTGTCAGCTAGTCGACATTCAGCACCGTATAAAGAAACAGGACGTTCTACCATGCGGTGAATTTCGGACTTCAGATGTAGTGGCATCCTTCTGTCGCAGAGTACGCGTGTTACTTCCCTCCATCTCATCCATGCTACTTTTATCCTACTTCGTACTTCATCGCGTATCCCACCATGAGTTTGTAGGCGAGATCCTAGATACCAGAAACTTACCGTCTTCGTTAAGGTCTCTCCATCAACTTGAATTGAGCCGTTGCTTGAAATGGTTTTCAGGTATTCGGTCTTCTGTTTGTTCAGTCTAAGACCGCATTGTGAGAGACGGCTGTTCCAATCTTCATCTTGACGCTACAATCCACTTCGGGTGATATCAGCAAGTGCGACAACATTTACGTATAAGAAAGTCCAACGGATACTCCTCTGCAGGTCACGTGTAATTGTGTCCATGACGAGAACATAGAACAATGGGGACAATGCGGAGCCTTGGTGTACACAGATTACCACTGGGAAGCTCTCAGAGATGGTTGGAATATTCTGCAACAGCACATGCAGTCATTCTCGATGGCCTTCAAACCCCCCACTTACTATCTTGGCACAAGTCTCCCCTCGCAAGGTTTGATAGATGCTAGAGAACAAAACGCTGCTGCAGGGCGAGATAGATATTACAGCATTCTACTGGCCTTGGTCAATGTTTTCAAAGACACTCAGCAGCAGTTGATTCACTCACATGACGAGAAAACCGAAGCTCTCGCGAAATCTCTTTCGCCACTATAATTCACGCAGTTAAGGTGACGGGGAAAATATATACAAACGATTATATTCAACTATGAATGACCACATTTAACTAATTGCTGTCTTTATACAAAGTCTGTGTCATCATCATAGTAGGTAGTCTGGCTCGTCGATATTATCTGGACGGGGGTAATTCTGCCTGTCAGTCTGCCTTTCAGTCACTTCACACACAACAGTGGCCGGTCTGCGAGGCTCGGACGGTTGAGGCGCTGGCCTAAACCCAACTTGGCAGGTTCTATCCTGGCACAGTCCAATGGGATTTGAAGGTGCTCAAATATGTCAGCCTCGTGTCGGTAGATTTATTGGCTCGTAAAAAATCTCCTGCGGGATTGAATTCCTGCACCTTGTACAGGGGCTTGATAACCAATATTATTATCATTAATTACTACACACAACAGCTGCGCATCGACAGGCTTAAATACCGGGCTGCTGACAACAGCACCATAGCACGAATGTTACTTTGGTCGAATCCAGTTGGGTGCCGTAAAACCCACACAGCACACAGTGCTCAGTACTCAGGGCAGTACCTATACATAATTCGGCACTCCATACTCCAACATGACGATACTCAGGGTGAACCTGATGGGACACACAGTATTCCGCTCAGTAAGCGACGATACTCTTACTTCGGTGGGACACTGACGACAGCCAGCACTACTGCCGTCCATATCCCATTATACCTACTACTGTCTGACTGCTCGCGGTTAGCCTCCTTTTTATATCCTGGTGATGGAGATTGTTCGGGGCTTGGATAGAAATGGAAAATTCTCTTCTCCCATTAATGATGGAGAATCTTCGGGGCTCGGAAAGAGACGGAATATTCTTGTTTCTTCTTCGAGATGGCACACGGAGAAACCA
The DNA here is from genome assembly GCF_040414725.1 of Anabrus simplex. Taxonomy (NCBI): domain Eukaryota; kingdom Metazoa; phylum Arthropoda; class Insecta; order Orthoptera; family Tettigoniidae; genus Anabrus; species Anabrus simplex. Next base: position 491,885,923 of record NC_090266.1, read on the forward strand.
GATTAAAGCAAAATATGTGGAGAGGACGCGTTATGTCCTCTGCTCCACTTAATGGTCCCTGCCATTGCCTAATTAATTCCTTCAAGAAAATACCGAAAGGGGCTACAATAGGGCTGGCATGTAACAATACAGTACGGTAGTTCATCTCACACGAAAAGAGGATGGTCAATTTCTAAACTTCCTTTAAAAATATTCCGTTGTTCTTTCTCAAACCAGATGACCCAACTCCTTGTTGATGCTCATGACTACGTTAAATATGGTAAAGTTGCACCAACTACTGTCGATGTACAGCGCGGTGAGACTACACACACCAAGTGAAATGCACTGTATATTTCTCTTGATATCGTTGTTAAATAGTCACACCTGACGATACCGCGACAACATATGTTGTTTTCGTCGTGAAAATTCCCTTGCCCGGAACTAGACTTTTTAATTCCAAATCCCCAAATTTCAAGATACACCATGTCAAAATTTCGTCGCTTGAATTCCTCCCATTAGGTAAAATCGTTCTCCCAATAAATTGTCGCGATCTACGAGCTTTCACATACCAGTGTAAACTCTACTGACACTCGTTGCCCTTTACTATTTCAGGGAAGCCAACGATAATGCACACATGAACGGGCAGAAGCCTCAGTTTATCAGGAGCTACGTTTATGCTAAAATATAGGGCAAGAACAAACTAAATTCAAAAAACAACTAAAAATAACATTGATAAAATAGACCAACACAAAGAAAAGGGAATGCAGAAACCACCTATGCAATCCCATGACGTTACACAAGAATAAAATCAATTGGAACACGGGGCCCAGTGAAGCAGAGAATAACCCCATACTACCTGGTGAATAGAAGAAAAAAATTGACGTCGAAAAGAGAAAGATACGATTACATTTTGGAAAATCTATTCACAGGAAAACAAAATAGAGAAAAAGGAAATGAGGGTCCACATTCGTGCTTCCTTTTAAGATATTACAGCCATTATGGCGTTTACATTCCCTGCTTGAAGAAGCTATATATCTTACATGATACAGAAACAAATTAACTTGCTAAAATTCCTACATTAAAACCCAAAGCAGGTACGATAAAACCCTGAATTTTACATTCTAGTACGTTGGAGAATAAGTATCTACGATAACCACTGATAGTTTGTAGAGTCACATAGTCTAGGATGAGGAAGCGTTATTACTTGTTGCCCAACACGCTAGCTGACTAAGTAAGGTGAGAAACTCAGCTGATTGTCCCACAGTCAAGGCAACTTTTAGCAGGCAACTGGCCCTCCCATTTATATATTGTTGGGTGGGCTTAGTGTGGTAGAATAAAGATCAATTGGAGCAATCTTAGATATGACCTAACAAGAGGAAGTGCAACCCCTAACCATTAAATTTCTTACTAAATGAAAATAAATCAAAATTCTAACGTAGTTTCTTAGGTGACCGCCTCAAACAGGAAAGTGATACATATCCATAGACTGGGTTGACGTTCTGCATAACTGTAGGGAGGGGCCCAATTCATGCCATATTATTGTTATTATTATTATTATATTAATAATTAATGAATTAATATAATAATATAATATATTTTATATATTATTAATATATTAATAATTAATATAATAATAATAATAATAATAATAAGAAGGAGAAGAAGAAGAAGAAGAAGAAGGAGAAGAAGAAGAAGAAAGTCACGGCGTTGATATGCGTTGACAATATCAACATTTTAGCTTAATCTTTAAATGATTTAGTCGGTTTATTTGTCAGATGTAAGCAGTGATTTGGACACAGGAAATGTGGAATGATGTATTCGCTACTAGGCTTATGAATAGGTTAAACCATAGGTGAAGTAACCAACAATAATTAAAATGAGCTTAAAAATGTGTTGATGAGTTCTCCACAAAGCCACACCCTTATAATGGTCCATCATGTTCCTGGACTTGAATATTATTGAATAAATATGGGGCGTGATATTTGGGCGACTAAACAATTTCCGTCACCCACACTGACCATGTGCTGGTTAACATATTATTTTTAGTAGTAGCTGTAGCAATATGATACACGAATATGGTTCTTTCCTCTGGTAATGATTTCAAGATATTAGTGCCAGGGGACTTGAAATACTGATTAGTTAAACAGAGGAGAGGTTACACGGAATTTATAACTTCAACTTCAATTTTGGGCAAAATTCAAATTTCAGCTTAAATAAATCACAACCTTCATAAGTGTTGACAACATCAATATTTTAGCTTCATCACCAGATGATTTAGGCAAAAGCACTGGTTTGGATATAGTAAATGTAGAGGGATGTGTTCACTATTGCATCTTTCTGTGGTGTTTTTAAGTATGTTGGATGTAGATGAAAACCAGTCCATTAAGTGAAATGCAAGCACCCAGTCCTTTATCTGTAGGAATGAACCATATGCAGGTAAAATCCTCAATCCAAAAAAGAATCGAACCTAAGGCCCTCTGAAATGAAGGTTACTGCGTTGACCATTAAGCGTAGGAGCCGGAACGGTAACGGCATGAGAATAAACAAAAATGCATGGAGTGTACACAAATTTTACTTCCCGGAAATTTATTTTTTCTGTGATAGATGAATTTTATAAGAATGTATTGGATTAGATTTATAATAACTCCTTACAAGAACTATGTGTCCAAATGAAAATAGAAGGAAATAATAGAGATAAATTTTGTTCCCTTTCTGCACAGGTAAATGTTAATTCATTTTGAATTTTTCGTCACTATCGTGAACACGAGTGTGTTAGAATATTAATGAATCGCGGTTTGGTTGTAATTAAACGGTATCTCAGTATTTGTCATAGGAAAATTTTCTTAGTGTTAAACATATTCATGTCCTGGGATAGAACTTTCCAACATCAGATTCATAGTTCTCTTAAAATAATATCCGCCTAGGTTTCAACACAGGCACCATTGGGTAGAAGTAGGAATTACAGTATAAGAGTGTTTCTGTCTAAGAATGTGGTAGGACATCGAAGAACAATTCGGTAGTTATTCGAATAGCTTTCACAGAGATAGCGTATCTGTGGTGGTTTAAATTAAGACATGCATCAGTACAATTTTGAAAATATTTAGAGTGTATAGGAAGTTTACTACCAGAAAAGTTTTATTTACAATGATGACTGAAGCGTGGAAGAATATTATCCTGCATTAATTAATGTACTAATTCTGTTAAAGATTTGAATAAAAACTAGGAAAAGTAAAGAAACTGATATGGAATATGTAATAGTTCACAATGCGTTACATTGACAGTCTAAGATTTTACCGAGCGAGTGGCTACACGGTTTGAGTCACGAAGCTATCAGCTTGCATTCCGGAGATAGTTGGTTCGAACTTCACTGTCGGCAGTTCTGAAGATGGTTCCCACACAAGACTGCATTTTAAATAAGGCCACGGTCGCTTCCATCCCATTCCTAACCCTTTCCTATCCCTTCGTCGTCATAAGAAGTACGTGAGACGGACCGATTTAAAACAAATTGTAAAATAAATCTAAGATTTTACATGCTGTAGCAGTTAAGGAATTAAACAAAGCAGACATTATAATACAGTCCTTCTATGTACCCCTAGATCAAACAACGACAGTCAGTGTGAATAACGTTCGAAGGGTATCATCGTGGAAATATTTTAATTCTTCTTACAAATTGCACATGTTTAACTTTGGTCTCGAGTAATTTAAAGCCGTTATCAGGTCGACCTTACCTGTTTTAGATCATCTTTGAAAATTAATTATCTATTTTTCTGAACGCCTAAGTATAGTCTTGATGACGGATGTGGAATTATTATTTGAGATGAAGCCCACAAATATTTCTCCTATTGAGAATGAACAATTTAAATATTAAGAAGTTTGATTGTACCACTCTCTTGAACAGGAACTGGTCGACCCGAAAGGGCCCTTGGACCTATAGTAATCATTTCTGGGAGTACTATGGCGATAACACCTACACATGCTGCGCAAACATTTGAAGCGTGAACATCATGGATCAGCATTCCAGTGCAAACATTTCCATTTACCCAAATGCTCGGGTATTAGAACACGATTATGCGATACGGATCAAGACATATTAGCATCAGACAATCTGTGCGTCACCACACATGTGTTGCGTATCCACAGGGGTCAGCGGGTTCACATTCATACACCACCAGTTCAAGAACATTGTATTGTACTGGGACCGAATGAAAAGGAGCACCATGTGTCATTTTCTTGTATGAATGAAACAGTGCAATCATTTAAAGTCGTTTTCTTGTGTTAACGTTTTAAATAAGTCATGCCATTCCAAGTAGGCAACCCCCTGAGCTTGGCCCAGGGAAGCTCCGCGGTCTCAGGACAGAGAGCGAGTCCCAGATGAGAGTGAGTGAGTGAGTGAGTGAGTGGGAACGAAACGGAGGGGCATGAGGTGCGTGGATGGCAATTTCAATGAGTCATATGAAGAATTCAACAATTTCCAAAATATCCCTTTCAAAACAATACAACAAAATAAAACTATCCTTTCAGCGTTTGGGACGATGATTGATATACCTTTCATTTCAGTTAACTTAGTGATATTAGTGAAAATGGTAAGAGCAGCTTCGTTTCACTCTTATTCAGGTTCGTGGCTAAGAATATTCATCGCTAAGGTAAGTAGAGCTCAACATAGGAACTAGTTAACATGCCAATACGTGGACACTATTTTCGTTCCAAGTTCTTATAAATTGAGAAGAGGCCATATTAAAATACATATCTCACAAAACTGTGCTACGTTGAACCCCTATCGGTTCTCTTGAAGTATGACTGCAGCCTGCTCAAAATTGATAGAAAATGGCGTCATGAAATTGTTTAATTCACATGGCATTTCTTCGACATATCTAAAATATTGTCTAATTGTTTAAGGGATTCACAGTAACTGTCAGTGCTACAGTGGTGGTGACTGTTTAAAGAGAATGTACAACTTGTCAACCATGATCTCTCAACACTGATCAATGGAAGAAGAAAGAGGTCCCACCCTTTAAAATGTGAAGGTATGGGCAATAGAAAGGAGAAGGCCACGAAGGAGACTGAAGAACCTTATACCGCGGAGGTCGGGTAGGAAAGAAGAAAGCGCGGAGACTTGCCACACTCATGGCAGGCAGCCCACGTTCATAGTTCCCCTTTCAATAGCCTCATATGAAAAGCAGGGCGCACCTCCGTCCACAGGGTGATGTAACACTGTTACATTTGGACATGTCACATGGCTTTAGGGATGGGAATACTTCAAAACCATTCTCCTGTACCAATTTTTCGAACAATGAAATTAACATCTTATTGTTGTTGGGACATCAGTCCATAGACTGGTTTTTACCTAACTACAGACGCAGCGAGAGAGCATAGTGATGGTCAGACACGAGGCAGCTTCTGGATTCGCTAATCCTCAATCGCTAAGTTGATATGGCTTAATATCAGGTGAGTGAATGTTTGACTATGATCCTTAATGTCCCTACTAGTTATATGACCTGTGAAATTATTTCCTGAATTTTATTTTAGAGACGAAATCCATATTCTGGTTAACGTTGCGTAATAATAAACAACTTAACCCTAACTTTTATTTTCATTACAAATTGTGTCAATACACCTGGTTATACAGTAGAAAGGCTTGATTACTGAAGTGGTTAGATCATACTCAAGAAAAAGTCTTATAAAATTACGAATTTGAACTCAGTTTTGTGATTATTACTGAACATGGAAATTAAATTGAATTTTAAATCACGGAGCTCGATAGCTGCAGTCCCATAAGTGCTGCCAGTATCCAGTATTTGGGAGATAGTGGGTTCGAACCCCACTGTCGGCAGCCCTGAAGATGGTTTTCCGTGGTTTCCCATTTTCACACCAGGCAAATTCTGGGGCTGTACCTTACTTAAGGCCACGGTCGCTTCCTTCCCAGTCCTAGCCCCTTCCTATCCCATCGTCGCCACATGACCTATCTGTGTCGGTGTGACGTAAAACAACTAGTAAAAAATCGATGCTTGGTGACCGTTGTCATTCTGAGATCTACCATATTCCGTATATCACTTTGAATCCATCCGTCAGGAACTTGTGAAAAGGCTATTAAAATGGATGAGTATGTGAATGCAGGCCAAATGGTCTAGCGAATTCATATTTTTTATAGTTTAAAGAAGGCTGCCATACCTGAAGAATCATAGCATTAGTGCACATAAATCGCACAAATTTTTCAGATTGCTGTCATACTGACTGGGAGTCTTGTTACTTAGTCATTGTGGAGACCAGAAAGCTCCTGTAGGTGAAGTAAATAATAGTAATTAAACTGATCTTAGGTAACTGAATAATAAGCTCTCCACAACTTCACAACTTTAAAATGTCCCAGAAGGTCCCTGCACCATTAGACCAATGTGGGATATGATGATCTGGTTTCCGTCACCCGCACTGAAATCTGGGCTACACTGCCCCTCGTAGTGCAGCAAGCATTCGCTTAAATTCTGTAGAAAGTGATCTAAGGCCTCATCGAAAGCATGACTGAGGAATTCAACAATGTACAACCGCTTCAGCTTGTGAAACTTTGCAATGAATTTTGTTCAGACATGAGAACAGAGGAACCAGAAATTTTTATCAGCGTTGTAGTTCTACTTCTTCGCGGTGCTATAATTGACGAATTGAATCGTACATAATTGCTGTACTTGAATTATTCTTAAGTCCTGCTTTACACAGGCGTAACTTCTAATGAATATACTTGTTGGTTTTAAATTCAATAGGTGCTTTATATATTGAAGTTGTGTACTGGGTTATTGACTGACACTGTACTGCAACGGCAATCGATATCTTGGAGGTAAGGAGTTCAGGTTTGTGTAACATATTGGCAAATTAATTATTTACTTTCAGTTTTAGAGCATGGATTTTAGTGCCGGGAGTGTTCGAGGACAAGTTCTGCTCGGTCCGTAGCTGCCCAAGGAGGTGAGATATATATACAACTTTAATTTTAGGTACACTCATGAATTAGGGTGTTGTCTGTGGGTGTAGCTGTAATTGTACTGGCTGGGTATAGGAAGTAAATAGCCGTGGCCTTGAGAAAGGTAACATCCCGGCATTCGTCCGAGACTGAAACGGGAAACAACGAAAAAAGCCCATTTCGATGATTTCTGACAGTGGGTTCGATCCCATCAATCTCCCAAGTACAGAGATCTCAGCTACAAATTAGCGTGCCTCAATTCACTATGCTCACCTGTTTCGCTGGCAAAGTAATGAAATGCATTCAGGGTGTGCTCACATTATTTGCAGTAGCATTACACAGTGCTGGCAAGAAGAAGTGACATTGCAGTTAGAAAATTCTGATGGTAATTACGAGCAAATTACAGCAGCTGTTGTTTCCAATCTTAACAGCGGAATTGCCAGGGTAGGTTATCATTTTCAGCTGTTGTAAGTTCTGTAACTATTATTGTTTGAACCTGTTGTGGTTGCCATGTCATCTTGACAGAACAATGGCTGCCCGCCTATCCACATTTAGACAATACTTGTCATCACGGTTGATGTGCCGGTATAATTATACAATTATATTTCCGTAGTCAAGAAACTCTCTCAGAGACATGGAATAACATTGACATCAGGATACAGTTACTTACATAGTCATGCAAAGAAAAAAAAAAAAGTATCTTGAACACCTTTTAAGAAAATGAGGGGAATGATACTTTTAACACACTTAGGTATATATAAAGAAACAATTGGCTGGCTGTGCAGTGCAGGCCGTTATGCGCTCGCCTTCCTGGCTCCAGGTGATGGAACCAGGTTTCAACGCCGTAGTCATTTTAATTACCCTTGAGTATAAAACAACCGTGTCAGATATACTGACACGTTAAGAAACCCTGACACAGTGGCTTCCATTAAACACTCGAAGGGACATTGAAACACATAAGTATTGAAACCGTTCTTCTTCTTCATCATCATCTTATTATTGTTATTATTTAGCCGTTTCTTAATTATCTGGGCGGTCGGATGCCTTTACTGTAGTTTGTAGTGTGATGTGTTGTATGTAAATGAAGATGTGTATTAAGATGAACGCAAGCGCCTAGCCTCGGAGATAGAGGAAGTTACGATATGCATTTAATATCCGCAATTGGGTTGGGAATCGCACCAGCGGTCTTCTGAGAAGAGAGGACGTTGACCATTCAGCCAAGCAGCCGGACTAATATTACGATTATTATTATTTTATTATTTCTTCCTTCCTTTCTTTCTTTTCTTCTTTCTTTCTTCATTTCTTAATTTGTTTACCTTCCAGGGTCACTTTCTCCCTCGGACTCAGCAGGGATCCTTCCTCTACCGCATCAAGGGCAGTTTCCTGGAGCGTGAGACTTTAGGTCGGGGGATAAAGTAGGAAGGAGGACCAGTACCTCGCCCAGGCTCCCTCACCTTCTATGCTGAACAGCGGCCTTGTGGAGGGATGGGAAGATTGGAAGGGGAATGCAAGGAAGTGGGAATTAAGCGGCCGTGGCCTTACGTTAGGTACTATTCCAGCATTTTCCTGGAGGAGAAGTTGGATACCAGGGAAAACCGCTTCAAGGATGGCTGAGTTGGGAATCGAACACACCTCTACTCAGTTGACTTCCCGAGGCTGAGTGCACCCTATTCCAGCGCTCGGGCCACTTTTCAAATTTCGTGGCAGAGCCGGGAATCGAACCAGGGCCTCCGAGGCAGGCAGCTAATCACGCTAACCACTACACCACAGAGGCAGACATGTAGCCGTTTGCCATATCATAATCGCGTGTTATTATTCCTTTCTGATGTATGCTTTCTTTTTAAAGGTGAAAAGTGACTTTTTCCACTTAAGGACGTTAAAACTTAATAAGTTAAACCTTAAATACGAATGCCTTTAAGGGTATAAAAATAAAAATGGAATGCTCGTATTTAGAGTCTGACTCTGAATCTGTCGAAAAACTCACATGGTGGCTGCGATTAGTAACATGTCGCCACTGCAGGCGACGAAGACTAGGTTACGTGTTTCTGTACAAACGAAGTAATCTACGCTACCGCTTCGAAATTATAGGTTACAAGTTTTGAACTGGAATGTGCAGACAGGTTTACTTTTCTGCAAACATCACAGTTTGCTAAAGAATCATGTCTCTCTTAAGCCCAGATGGTTGCAACCATTCCCTACGCGTAGAGTATGTACCTGTTACTTGGTTAAATGAGTGCAACATAATGTTTCTAGTGGTACTCACAATGAGTTTGTAGTTAGACTTGGAGATGTGGGTTTGCGCTACCGCCCAGCAGTGTACTTGCTCTTGCGCTTGTGGTACCAGATACCCCACTAAAACTTCCGCCACCTCCATGAATCGAAGCCTCACCGAGGGGCCGCAGTTGTGGCGGCAAAAGGTAGACCTACATCGTATTAGGTATGTGGTCATAATACGAGGGCTGCAAATACCGTAGTGACAATTTTGATATAACGCAATATTTAACGAACTAACAAGTTCAATTGCATTGCATTCATTCATTGTAGTCACCCGCAAAGTTTATTACCTTTTACCAGATATCGGAAAGCCGTTAGGGACTGTTGGCAAGGCGTTCTCTGTTGATGACAGCGACGGAGCGCCCTACTGCTCGGAGTACCGATACCACGTCAGGAAATCGGTGGCCTCGGAGGGGCTCCTCAACTTCGGAAAAAAAGGTGAAAATCACAAGGACTCGTGTCTGGTGAGTACAGATGATGTTCTAAGACCTCCGGATACCACCGTTACGAATAAAAACTTGACATTGTGTGCGACTTGATAACGTGCTTTGTCGTAAGGTGATCGTCTCGCAACAAACGTCGCTGCACGCAGGTGTCGCTGCTGAAATCGGCAATATTAGCCACTGTTGGTGTTTTGCCCTCATGCACACCATGCGTAAGAATGACACCCTCGAAGTCGTATGCTGCAATCAGCATTAGCTTCGCCCAACTAGGTTCCTGTCGATATTTCTGTGGGCGTGGCGAACGTGGGTGACGTCATTCATTCGATCAATTGGCATCATTTACGAAGATTTGACTTTTCTGAAGTCTCAGATATTCCTATAACGAAGTTATACTCGTAATAAACAGACATAATAATTACCGGCACATAAGCACCGACTACTGATTTCAAGAACCTAAGGGAAATTAGTTGTGAAGACGTAGGGACCAAGGAATTGCGTTTGTAAATCGATCATGATTACATCGAAATGTTGAAAGGAAAAGTAATTATTCCTAATTATCTTTGCATATACGGTTTATCTGAAAGTTACTTTAAAATAAATTGTAAAGAATCCCCGTTTCACGTCATTGTAGTCGCTTGATTTCGTATAATGTCACTTGAGGGCTCGACAGTTTAGAGGTGAACAGACAAAGGGAATCCTAAACCATTGAATAATGTCGTAGCTAAGGTTCATCATCATGTTGACCAATAAAAATGCCAGTATGGTAACAAGCTCTCTGAAATTTAAAGTATACCGACATTGTTTATCATCCTTCGGATTTACTGACGATATTCCGTGAGTTTCAGATTTGTATAGACCTATATGAGTGAGCATGATTTTAAATAACGTCAAAGAAATAAGAAATACAAGGGAAAAAACGATGAGTGTGAAATAACGCATTTCCCTATTCGGGTGAAATAAAATTTCTGTTTGATTAATTTTAATGCCACAGTTTTCTCGCTGTATCGTGGTATTATGGAATGTCACTAAATGATTTCCACGATTTTTATCCTAAAACTGTAATTTGTTAACCTGCTGCTCAGCAACAATTGTCAGAAAACAGAAGATCACGTTCTGACAACCGAATTTTTTCATCCTTTCAAGAGCAATCTAGTCCTTAACAATATAGATATTTCTCTGGAAGACAGACTGTGAATAACGATTTTCTTGAAAAGGATGATAATTTCTTTAAAGGGATTAAAGTAGAAAGAGATCATAGTTGTTACTGAAAATAATAAATTATCAAGAAAAACCGTCCTGTGAAGGATTAAAAGTAGTTTGGGAATATAAGTGAAGAGTTGCTGGAAGAGTCATTCAGTTAGGTTCATTTCTCATTTCAAATGTGTGACTATACTGATATCAGTGAAGCAGTTCTGCTGCCTGTTATTGTCCGTGTGGGTTCTGAAGATTCAAGCTTCAAAGAAAAATGGCTTTGATGTTCAATATCATAATCTTGTTGCTATTACCCCCATTGAGCGAAAAAAATGACAGGTTAACATACCGTAAGAGTTTTGTTGCCTCTGGTGGACAGCACTATTACTGTAGGAAACTCATAAAGGAAGTACTTCTTAAGTTTGTAATTAATTTTATTGAAGATCAATTCAAGGACGGCTTTCAAGACCCAACTTCGACGACGGCAAACCGTATGTAATTTCGCATACGTACCTATATGTTAACTAAATAGGTATACAATTTTACAAACTTGAAGTATTTGGTTGCAATAACCTTTTGAAGACATTGGGAAATGAGACTGTTAAGTAGGAGTCCTTAATTCCGTGGGGCTGTTACTAGCCGGTGAACCACTGTATGGTGGATAATCAGACGAGGGCAGGTAGGTATCTGCGGTGTAAATGATACTGGGATACGGTGTGTATTAATCTAATGTCATGTGTGTTGCAAAAATGAGACGAACATCAGAAACACCCAGTCTCTGAGTCGTTTGCGATAAACATGTCACGATCCGGCCGGAAACTGGACACGAATCTCGAGGGCTAAAGTACAGGATGATGACCAGTAAACTACATATCCGAACAATTAGACGATGATAAAATCCAGCGAGCTGGCTGTGCGATTAGTATCGGGCAGTTATAAGGGGGGTGTGGGTTCGAGCCACACTGTTGGCAGCCCTGAATATGTTTTTTCCATGGTTTCCCAAATTCACACCAGACAAATGCTGGGTTTGTACCTTAATTAAGGCTACGGCCGCTTCCTTCCCACTCCTAGCCCTTTCCTCTCCTATCGTTGCCATAAGACTTATCTGTGTCGGTGCGACGTAAAGCAAAATTGTAAGAAAAGGAAGAAAGCAACTGGTTAATTTGACCTGGCTGTTTTCGTGGATTTCACAAGTAAGTGATTGTAATCATAAACTACATGTTAGCAAGAAAGTCAGGGGAGAAATGATGGTGGGCCGACGACCTAGATATCAGCCCCCTTTGAACATCAAGCATGCATCAGAAATTATGGTCGAAGTACCCTCTATGAAAACAAATTTGAGCAAATAATGGCTGAACTTACAAAACCGTATTTCTGAAGACATTCTTAACACTCAGTATTATGCAGAAATATAACATGACTTTCTCTTCCAGTCACAGGATACGCAGTTGAAAGTTATTGTGTTGTCGATGAGTACGAAATGTATCCAGTAACTTCCAAGAATGGAGCAATGCAGTGCCCCTGTAATATACGTTCGCGGCACATTTAAGTACCAAGGAAGCTCGCACTGCTATCAGTAAACACTAATATTTTGTTAAACCGTCTCTTGTAAACGAGATCCAAGCATGAAGAATGATATTATTTGTAATGCTTGTGAATTAGAAGAATTATTCTGGAAGTTCGTGAAAGAAGCGAGAAGATTCAATTAAATTCGACATTAGTATTTTGTTTATACTAAAACGTGAAATCACGTTCTATGATCCAAGATGACCGTTGAACATCTTCTGGATTACTTGAAACTAAACTGACCCCCATTCATTGCTCAACAGTCTTCGAGAATGTATTGGTTCAAACAAGAGTCAGTCTTCTCACTAACAGCAAAGTGTAGTACATATTTTAATTTATACCAGAAACCCAGACGAATGTATTTTGTGTCAAGTGAGAAATGAAAATGATACAAGAAAAGATAAGGTGGGAGCAACATAAATTTATTAATGAAGAGGGAAATAATGGACACACGTAAATTAAATTAAGGTTGGCCAGTAATTCATTATTAAATTACAGTATATGATTGAGAGAGAGAAAACATGGCGCATTGATCGCAAGTACATATCAGTTACAGAGTGACTGGAAAATGGATATAGTAACAAACAGGAAAGGGTGCTTAGATTAATGACGCAAACTTACCGAATCTTTCATTCAGTGGAGCTTTTCGTTTTTCAGGGGGAATGTCTGTTTAATTAATCTGTCCTTCCCGAAGTCACCCTGGTGACCACACCTTTAAAAACATAAACAATGCACCAAACGATCCTTCTCAATGTTTTTCTGTTAAACACTCTGGTTACTCGCTTTGTCGTCATGACAATACTGCGGTGTAAACTGTAGGTGGGCCGCAGCCGACACAGTACTAAAATGGTGTCAAAATAAGAAATGGACAATTGAAGCTTACGTCTACCTGAGGTAGTTGACGTCACAATTTCAAAATATCCTCATGCAGTGAGAATAATAATGTATAAGTACACAAGAGCAAGCGTTAATAAACAAGTAAAGAAAAATACGAACTAAAGCGAAATAATCACACCATAGTCTAAAACCCAATTTTTCAGCACATTAAATCCAAGCAGGGTGAGTAAACAAACATAGAGGGAACAGGAAGCTAAGCTCTTCATAAAATGCAATACCATGATTCAGTCACATCACTTACCTTTCATGTCACATACATATATTTCTACGGGATGTAAATGAACGTAATCTGGGTTCACAATACATTAGGCCAGCAGAATTTTGCGAAGGAGGTACAACAGAAAGTATATTACTGAACCGTCCCTCAGTACAGAATAAAAAGTTCTCCGGAAATGTCATGACAAGTAACACAGGGAACAGACTCATAACCAGACGGTCACACCAAAGTATCTCGCGTTATTTGTATACAAAGCAAAATAAATGAGGGAGAAAAATATTAACCATCACAAGTATAATGCCACTTAAAATAAGCTGGGTACATAATGGGAAAAATAGAAAAGCTTATATAAATACATCACATGATATAATTCGAGAGGAAACCCACACAAGGTAATCGTGTTGGTCAAGTCACCCGTATAGACGAGAAAAAGAAAACAGCTCTCCATTATGAGAAGTTAAAAGAACTCGAGGAAAATTCAAAGAAAGGGATATAAAAGGTAACTTACGAACTTTCCACCTGGAACGATGTATTGTCCCCATCTTGTCACCAAATCTGGCAATTGCCCGACAACCCAGCTAACTCAGAAGCGTCCGGTTCACACTGCCTTAGGTAAATGCCTAATATTACCGCTATTCAGAATTCGGAAAACATATAGGCTACTTCGGCAAACCGGCATTAAATTCGGGTGTAGCTATCTACTTAAATAATGGCCGACAAACGGTTAATTAAAATGGTTAATTTATTCAAATAAAACTAACATGAAGCCACAAAGTGATGAGAATAAATGAAAACGACCCATCAGAAACACATTTTGTCAATAGATGTTCATAAGTCCATCAACACGCCTGATCCAATGTAGAAACGCTTGTAACATCAACATGAAATAAACCCGTGTTTAACCAGACTACACTTGCAATTTTAATACTGGACGAGTTGTATTTCATTCATAAGGAATGAGTAACTTAAATTTTTTGTCCACAGACACTGTGGTGAAATACTAACGGTTTTTACGTAACTATTTAAGGGGTGTTATTACTTACCCTACATTAATCCCATAGAACCCTCACGTGGATTTCAATAGACCACGGTAAAACACATATTTACAAATAAATCAACAAATTGAGATAGTTTACATGCACCTGTAACATCATGTCATTCTTACAATTGTACACAAACGAAAATACACACCGACCCAGAGACCTCTGCCTTTCCACATTCAAACTCTCTCATGCATACCGACGTTGATTACCTTTCTATGAAACTTACGCTCCATCACTAATATCCTCTAGTGGCGTCATAATTGTGCGTCGTCCTTTCTAATGTGGTATACAGAATCAAAGTCGCTATGATTACTTGCTAATAATTGCATATAAGTTGCTACTTAAACAATCCTTCGGGCTATATTTCTCTCGTCAGACGATCCATTAGTATAGACGGCAAGTACATTCGGGAGATCATAGGCTACTATAAATAACGAATCCCTATCGAAAATTCAAAATGCGCATAGGCCTATCTAAGACACAGTTACCCACGTCCCCATCTCCACTTCGATTAACATGTTGCTGAAGCATCATTATTACTCTCCTCAAGACATATCCATTAACACTATTCATGGCGCTAACGGCTCTCTATCGAGTTCCTAGATGAACATCACAATGAAATAATCCCACAGTCCTGTATAAACTCAGCTATCGTTCTGCAGTCTCATAGCATATTAATGACGATTCTTTTCGAAGGCCTCTTCCGTCCTAAAGGACTGACTTCATTCGGTGATCCCGCTCTACGTCCAGCAATACTTTAACCACGATTTCTAATTGAATCTGAGATTCACATTCCTGTTTTTGCTTGATAGGACAGCTATTAGGCAACCACATGCGCTATGACAGATACCAATACTTGATTTATATTCACGTAGAAACTTGATTCACTTTGGAAAGACAAGTTTCCTCAAAGATTAATAATTATCTAAACACTAATAATCCGGATATGGCAACAATTTCATTCAACATCACACTCACAGACTTTCTCTACCACCCGTGTTGATATTCTTAACACTGGGCATGCAAACTACTGAATTGCACTAGACCTGACAAGGTCTTGGAGGCTGATGTACTTAATTTACCTTGAACTTGGTCCTTTAGGTTTACACATTAATATGAAGATTAACATTCCCTTATCGATAGCTGCAGTCGATTAAGTGCAGCCAGTATCCAGTAATCGGGAGATAGTGGGTTCGAGCCCCACTGTCGGCAGCCCTGAAGATGGTTTTCCATGGTTTCCAATTTTCACACCAGGCAAATGCCGGGGCTGTACCTTAATTAAGGCCACGGCCGCTTCCTTCCAGTTCCTAGGCCTTTCGTATCCCATCGTCGCTGTAAGACATAACTGTGTCGGTGCGACGTAAAGCAAATAGCAAAAAAAAAAAAAAAAAAAACACATTCCCTTATTTAACATTACTTCAAATGGCATGCTTGTTACTTTACATTTTTCCACAACAAAAATGAATGGCGATGAAATGAGTACGACTAGCGGACCATAATATCGTTATATCTGTTTAAATAGATCTGGCGATCGCCTCATTACGAATAACTGATTAAAGACAAATATTTATTTATGACTACTATTTACAGGAAACACCTCTAATTAATTATGTAAAGTATTACATTCTTAGGAATTCAAAAAGCTTTTCATCTCAGGTAACACTTTCCTTCGACGCGTACATTTTCATCATCTTGACATGTTCTGGAAACTGTGCCTCCATGGGTCCGTTTTTTGATGTCTCGTTCCATTGTCATGATCCCTCGCTGACGCTGCTGGTAATGGAACCGGCTGTGCTGAATCTCGTTCGCTGCTGACTGATAACACCTCTATGCAGATTGTTTCCATTAGTTATTTGGCATAGTTATAGTGTTTATGGCTATGTTATATTTATATGGTACATTTTCTTGGCGTCAATCTTCAGTATGTCTCTGCACACCAATAGTTCAGGAATTATGGCGTATCTCCGCGACGCGATGACCGACAAAACATATCTGCATGCCTTCTCTCATTCTTCAATATCGGAATTGAACTCAGCACTTCAGATCCCCTCGCGCGCGCGTATAGTCGACTTATTGTGCTCTGGGTGTGCTTTAGTTGATTTGTTCATGTCTTTCACCCTTGCGCCTAAACTGTGTCACTACCGTGGCTATCTTAAAATTGCGTAACTCAATCGGGAAATTGAAACGTTCACTTAGCGCGTGCCGTATGTACGAAGAAATGTTCCTCCGAATTACAAATCTGCAAAGACAGTTACGTAATGTTAAAATCTCTGCTGGAGATAGAATGTAGTATTTAACTGCATCGTCCCTTTGCGTTCCGAAGTATTCGTTAAGGCACTGCTGCCACCACCGAGTGACGAATGACAAGTCTCACTCTTACAGGTGCCTGACTGAACTCTGACTCTCGAATTATCAATACAGCATGGCTCTGTTTGAATTGAAAGACTGATTGATAGCAGAATGATACAACTGACTAACAGAATGGTAAAGTTGCTCCGCACTGCGGGCTGGTAATTTGCTCTTCCCACGCTACATTTTCTGATCCAACTCCCGGGATCTCTTCCAGTCCCATTTCAATCCTTCCCACACTATTTCCCGTTGGTGTTAGCTTTTTTCGTGGCTTGGTCACCAAGTTCGATTCTCACTTTGCATCTGTTGACCTGGGTCTGGAATCAGTCTGCCTTTTAGTTCTCGCCTTCCATCCCTTCGTCTCTCTCTCAATATTCGTTTCCTTTTTATGATACTCCTCCGGAGTTCTTTACAAAATCTTATATTTTCTGCACAGATTTGATCAAGCATAGCCAACAGGTCCCGGCTTTTTGTATTCCAAGTTGCATTGTTTTGCCTGGCAATCAATTCGCTCCTTCTTCTCTCCGATTTCTAAGCCAACGTTTATGACGAGGCGGGGCCAGTTTATGAGCTGTACTGTCGTGCGCCTCTATGTCGGTCTCCTTTCACGTAGCTGTCTTGTGTCTTCGTGGCTCCCGCTTGCATATTCATGGAACTTACATTTATATTTCATGACTCTGGGAAATGACCAAGATTAACCCTCCAGTGCTCGCGCGGGGTAATAAATTATCCCAACCTTTGGAAAACGGCTGCCGAATTTTCTTATATCACGGGCTGTATACTGGGCTATTGTGTACCTTTCAAGGAAACTGTGAGGCGCCTTCTGAGCTATCTGTCATAAATAGTCGTGCGTCAGTACGATTATCGCAGTGACCCAAAATTGACTGGGGTAACATATTGCCCCACGCGAGCACTGGAGGAAGTAAACTGGCAGATTCGTGTTTAGTTAATTTTCATTCTTGTGTGGGTGTTTATTGTGAGAACGACTAGTTATTTTAGTGTAGACGGTAAATATGAGTCGTGATATAGCCGGAAACATTAGCAAAGACCAGGAGCGAAATTCGTCAACTCCTTTCTGAATTATGTGACAAAGAATTAGTGGATTCAGAAGACGACGGTAAAGAGGACAACATAGAAACATCAGTGCATGATTCACTCTCAGAACAGGATGTTAGTGACTTACCTGAAGACGACTGTGCCAATACATCTGGGAGTGAAAATGACGACGCTTCAAACAGGCCCTGTCAAAACCACATATATGGACGTGATGGTGTGACTAAATGCAGCACATTAGTGCCTCCTGAAAGCACTCGTACTCGTGCTCACAACAAAGTTTCACCGTACTTGCCTGGTTATAGGCTGAAAACACGTGGCGTTACGGATCCAATGCCATTGTTAATTTTGTTCACTGATGAATGTATTATACGAATAATAGTTTCTTCTACGAATGGAAAGTTTATATTTTGTGTTGACACTGTTCTTGTGGCATACACGCCGAAGAAAAACAAGGTGGTGTTACTGCTAACAACAATGTTTCACGATAACCAAATAGGCGAGAGCACTGGAGGTCAAATGAAGCCGATTATAAACACTTTCTACAACGCAACAAAGGGGGCCGTAGTCACGGTGGATCGAAAGAGCGAAACATATGATGTTGGAAGAAATACGAATCGTTTGCAATTGAGAATATTTTTTCACCTTCTGAACATTGATGGTATTTATAGCTATGTTGTGTATGTTGGAAACAACCTTGAAAATACTCTCCCTAGAAGAACATTCCTAAGATCAATTGCAATGAAACTGGTGAAACCTAGGATAGGTGTTAGAGTGGCACAGACAAGTTTGCCTTGCAGTATCAGAGTGAAAGCCTTGCAAATGAGTTCAAATGGTACGGAAGAAGTTTTCCCGACCTCTCTCACTCCACCCTTGAAAATAAAAACACCAATCTCATCCGGACGATGTGGATTACGTCCTAGAAGTCGGGGCAGAAAAAGCAGAAACTCTTGTGTGCTATGCGAAAAGTACGTATGCCAAGACCGTTTCAGTACCGTGTGTGAAGAATGCCTCAGTAAGAAAACCGAAAGTAACTAAACGTCAGTGTTCAAATAGTAATAAATTGTGATTGATTTTAGTTCTAATTTTTAACACTACATGAATTCGAGTGATATTATGAACAATATTGCCTGCTTTGAAGTTATGCAAGATTCCTATTTCCTGTATGGTGTATTTATTAATGGCAATAATGGGAGTCATATTAATTGTGTTTTATTCATTTATAGGGCCCTTAGTCAGGTGAGCTATGAAAGGAGCAAAATTTCATTTTTAAGTTACAGTAAATAGGCCCTGTACATGAAAGAATGGGGTAATATTTTACCCCGCGCAATCACTGGTGTGACAATACTCTGCGCGAGCACTGGAGGGTTAATATCTATGTACCGCATAATGGGCACGAATTCATAAGGGCTCAGTATTACATGCCGCTCAAATACGGAAATCCTGAGGCCGTTCATCAAAGTAAAGGTAAGGAACTACAGGCGAGTAGCTAACCAAATGCGTAACATAACTGATGAACAGAAATATCACTTTTGCTTCTTGACATTCTTCTGCTTCTTCCGGAATTCTGATCTGCTCATCTTTCAACTTAGTACTTCTCGACGAATATTTTTTCCCCTTTAGTTAAGGTAATTTCATCCGTCATTTTCTTCACACTTATTATCATCATCAATATTATTATTATTGTTAATAGTGTACCTGTTAATTTGTATAGGTCTACGTGAGATAGCTGCCACCTCCTCAACGTGGCTGGAGTTCAAAACATGTGAGATTTTCGAAGAGAAATATCACGTCCCTGGTTGAATCCAAAAGAATAATTAAAATGTCAACCCAGAACTACAATAGCATGCCAAAGGGAGTGAATCAGTCAATAAATAAAACAAGAATCATTTGTTGGAATTCATATCTCACATTCCAGTCAGCACAAGCACGCATATCAATCAACCTATATGGTTATGTAGGCCAGCAAATTGGAGGACCACTGAAATGCCTGTTTGAAGGACAACTGGGAATTCGATATCATTATGCTCCAATAATTTATTTATGACTGGTAAATAAGGTTTTAGGCTGTAGTAATGACATAGGGCAAAGCCTGCAGCTAAATCACACCAGGTTATTCATTTTACAATTCTCTATATATTTCCTAGTGTCGTAGTTCGCAGACCATTGTAGTATTTCGCTCCCAACATTTCACCAAAGTCTATTTTCAACATTTTTAGCTTCCCCTGTCAAAACTGTCCCTGAAGCTCAACAGTATACAATTCTGAGAAGCTCCTATTTCTATGCACTGCAACGAAATCAATACGGCAATTAGTTATCCAGTTATATTGTGACTATTACCTGCAGCATTCTACAGTAAAACCCATGTATAAGAATGGTATTTTGAGAATAGTTTAAAATGGTTTACAGATTCAGTGAAGTGATTGCTGAGTTCAGTACTGAATGAGGGACCATCTACTGGGGAGCTACGTGGAATATCTGGACTTCCAATGTAGTTTGGAAACTGCGTAGTGGGCGAAGTTAGTTTTGCTGTAGGCTTTAACGACATAGATTACTACTCAAAAATCCCTAATATATTATCGCCTTCGATATACTGCTGAACGGATTTACGCATGTGTCCCCACTGGTCAGTTACATCGTAATTTGACTGCCCACAGCCACACGACTGGAGTGTCTTCACTTCCGACAAAGCTGGAGGAAGACGTCCACTTGGGAAATGATTCAGCAGGCCTTGTGAGGTCTTAAAAATAACCACTGCTTTTAATACTAACGTGGGAGATATCTCGAGAGTTAAATAAATATTGCTTTATGAAGGAGTAGTTGAATGCACGTGTTGTACATAATTTGGGAAATGACCACGTTGTAGTCTCATTCTACGTTCCGATCATCGATAAAGTATTGTATGAATTGGTCATCTCAGTAACTACAATCTCTAACTCATATTTTTCGGCAATAGGAATTATATGTAGAAGTTTTCATTTAGGAAAATCACTTGAAGAAGGTTTATATGAAACACTTTTCTTCCACAAAGTATTCATTTGCGGTGTATATTTGGCTTTTTCCTGTGATCTACGGTAGAAACACCCTTAATAGTGATGATATTGTAGCTTGAAGCTGCAGTCCTCCCCATCTTTACTCTAGGATCCACATGTAATTCAATACTAGAACTCGCATACTCCTTTTTTGTTTAAATTAACACCAATACACATCTGTATCTGTTAGATCGTTATTTTTCTGTGTATTTAACTATTTTCTCAAAACCTGTAGCATTTTTCGAACAGTGATATTCTATGCAATTGTGATTATATGGGCATAGAATAGATGTCTCACAACAAATTTTATTGTCACTTGCCTGAAGTAACAGTGAACAATTTGGGGAATAACCACAATCAGGATAAGTGGCCCTAATCAGCGAATGTTGCTGGTTCCCAATAACTTCGTAATATCTGAGACAGCAGCACCTTCCATTCATTTTCCAAAAAGGAAATAATATGGGTGCATTCTGTATGAAACTATTCATTTGAACCTTAATCTGTCATTGAGCCCTAGTGAGTAAGACTTCCTGGAAATATCTCATCGATTTACCCTGTCTGTTCGTGCAGAGAAGATAATATTGTTTAATTAGGATTCTCAGTAGGGAGTTAAAGATAATTGGTAGAGATTTGGGCTTCAATTAACGAAACCATTTAGAAATGCTGTACTTGCTCAAAACTTTAGCAGAGAACGGTGACTAAATTGGTTAGTTACATGTATTTATTGGTAGCTAAATGACACTGCACACACAGTTATTAGCAAGCGCTGGAACTAAGTTTGAAATGTGCTCAGTTTGATAGTAACATCTAAAGTTACATTAATTATCTCTCGCTGGGGCTGTGCTTTAATTAAGGCATGGCCGCTTCCCACTTCTAGTCCTTTCCTATCCAATTGTCGCAATAAGACCTATCTCCGTCGGTGCGACGTAAGGCAACTTGTAGAAAATAATTGTCCCCCAGATTTATCATAAGGAGATTTGTTAAAGAATATTGATAGTTGTTGCTGTTGCCATTTAATTTATGTATTATGGTCATAAACTCAAAGAGGGGGAAAGATTATTTACGACCGTTGTATTGGTCTTCGAATGTAATTGAATCTGTTATCCTCCCAGGGCATTCACTTATTTATTACGATTTTGGCCAAGATTGACTGAACTATGGTTTAACGTTGACAGGACTTCTTCTTCTACACAGGCCCGGCTCCCTATGTTCCTTGCGTATGAATATCTAGGTTTTCTATGAAACTCGTTGTTGGAGGAACTAGCTTTGTCCTTTGATAAAGTTCCCGATGACATTCGACCTTAGGCCATTCTCAAACTTTCTGTCTGATTTGATGTCTGATGGATATATTGATAAAAGTTTAATGAGTAGGTTAGCTTTTCATTTTTACCCTTTTATTATCACGTCCTCTTTTGTCGTGTGTATTATTTAATATACGCTGGTCATGCAGGGCCTTTAGCTGTATTGTAATCTTGGTTAGAGTGTGTCTAGTCCTATGATTAATCCATTTGGTGATTACTTTTGATGTGTGTTGTGCTATCAGGCTTACTACTAGGCCCTAACGTTTGAATATATGCCTTTCTTTAGATAATAAATTGTTGAGCTAAACATATTATGCACAGAGGACTATTCATTCAATAGTAACTTGGTTTATTCAGTGTGGTTTATCCGGTAATGTCGGGATCTCCTTTAAATGTTGGGTTCCATTGAATTATCACTGCAAATGAGCTCACTGTGATTTCTTAATGCAGAAGTATGCCTCCACTAATTCTAGAAAAGAAGTGATTAAAAACCCCACCACCCTCACGCTTCATGATTGAAAAGTGACAGTAATTTAGTACATACATAACTCATAAGAGCACTTGTCTCAAAATATAATATATGTTCATATGAATGGCGCAAAGTTCTGGGATATTAATTACTGTAATTTTGGAAGTCATACATCTTTCAGATATTTATTGAGGTGTGGGATCAGTGGCACAAACGTAAACTGGGTTCAAATCCTGGGGATGATAGACTATATATTTGATAAATAAATTCTGGAATCTCAATCGTTAAAGCATCTGTGTTTGCCGCTACCGGTTTGCTAGCCGGACAGGTGCGGTTTCCAACTGATGAGCCCACGCCGCACTGGGACGAAACACTGTTGCTTTTACGATTGGGTTTCCTGAATTTCTTTACTGTAGCTACCTCAATCTGAAGCCATAAATTTTGTTATGTACCTGTTATTTAACGATGACGTCATCAGTGGTATGGAGGGTGAAATTACGAACAAATAAGTACTTCGGAGTGTGGAATGATAAAAGTCTGAAACGTTGTGGTAGGTTAGAGAATCTGGAAAGGGAGAGGGATTTACTAAATTTAGATCTAGTTGGTATAAGTGAAGTACGTTGGCAGGAAGAGCAAGATTTTTGGTCAGACGACTACAGAATTATCAACAAAAAATCAAACAGAGGAAATGCAGGAGTTGGTTTAATAACGAATAAGAAAATAGGGCAGCGGGTAAGCTACTACGACCTGCACATTGAAATGATTGTGGTTGTCAAGATAGACACCAAACCAATGCCCACTACAATAGTGCAGGTCTCTATGCCTACTAGTTCAGTGGATGATGAGGAAATCGAAAGAATATATGAAGAGATAGAAGATGTAATACAATATGTAAAAGTTACGGAGAATCGAATTGTGATAGGAGACTGGAATGCAGTGGTAGGACAAGGAAGAAAAGGTAATGCAGTAGGACAATTCGGATTGGGACAAAGGAACGAAAGATGAAGTCTGTAGATTGAATTCTGCATCAATCACAATTATGTCCTTGATAATACTTGGTTCAAACACTATAAACTACGGCTGTACACATGAACAAGATCTGGAGACACTGGAAGGTATTAACTAGACTTCATTATGATTACGCAGAGATTCTGAATTTAGGTGTTGGATTGCAAAACTTTACCAGGAGCAGACGTGGACTCAGATTACAATTTGTTGGTCATGAAATGTCGTCTGAATTGGAATAAATTGAAGAAGGGAAGGAATCCAGTTAGATGGGATCTAGACAAGTCGAAAGAAAAGAGTGTGAAGGATTGTTCCAACAAACATGGTGCACAATGACGATAGAGAAAGTCTGAAGAAAACACAGTAGACGAAGAATGGACAGTCATGAAGAATTAGGGCTGCTGAAGGGATGTTAGAAAGAAAGGAATGATCAACAAAGAATCATTGGCTAATTCAAGAGGTACCAGACCTGATCGATGAACGATGAAAATACAAGAATGCAAAACATGAAGAGGTACTAAAAGAATACAGGCGATTAAGGAATGAAGTGGATAGGATGTTCAGGGCAGCTACGGAAGAATGGCTGAAGGAGAAGTAAAAGGATGTTGAAAGTAGTATGGTCCTAGTATCGTCCTGTATTCGTTTATGCCCTCTTCATTTTTGCATTCTTGTATTTTCGTCGTTCATCGATCAGGTCTAGTATCTCTTGAAATATTTAATGATTCTTTGTTGATCTTTCCCTTCTTTCGAACATCTTTTTCTGCATACAGGAAAATCAAGTAAGCCTTCGGAGAAAGGAAAACTAGCTGTATGAATATTAAGAGTTCAGAAGGAAAACCAATTCTAGGTAAAGAAGGTAAGGCAGAAAGATGGCATGAACGTATCCAACAGTTGTATTAAGGTTAAGACGTAGATGATATGGTTCTGGAACAATAAGGGGCTGTAGATGCTGATCAAATGGGTGACCCTATTTTGAGGTCAGAATTCGATAGAGCTTTGGAGAGACCTAAAAAGGAACAAAACACCTGGAATTGATGACATTCCTTAAAATTACTGACTACTTTAGGAGAAACCAGCATGGCGATATTATTCCATTTAGTGTGCAAGATATATGAGACAGGAGAAGTGCCTTAAGATTGTCGGCAGAATGTTGTTATACCTATTCGCAAGAAATCCGGTGCTGACAAGAGTGAAAACTACCTCACCATTAGTTTAGTATCTCACGCCTGCAAAATTCTAATACGTACTATTTACAGAAGAATTGAAGGAAAAGTTGAAACCGAGTTGGGAAAAGATCAATTTGGATTCAGAAGAAATGTAGGAACATATGAAGTAATCCTGACTTTACGTCTGAATTGAAAGGATCCAATTCAGAAGGGAAAGCCCACATACATGGCGTTAGTAGATACAGAAAAGGGATTTGATAATATTGATTGGACCAAGCTAATTGGGATTCTGAAGGTGATCGGAATCGAGGACAGAGAAAGAAAAATTATCTACAATCTACATAAAAATCAGTCTGCAATTATAAGAATCGAGGGCTTTGAAAAAGAAGCAGCAAACCATAAAAGGGTGAGGCAAGGCTGCAGTTTATCCCCCGTCCTTTTCAGGCAGTAAACGAAATCAAAGAAGAATTTGGAAAGAGAATCACAATCCAAGGAGAGGAAATCAACACCCTGAGATTTTGCCATGGCATTGTTATTTTATCTGAGACTGCAGAAGATCTGGATAAGTTGCTGAATGGCATGGAGTGAGGAGTACAAGATGAAAATAAAAGTCCAAAGCAAAAGTAATGGAGTGCAGTCGTACGATGTCAGGTGATGCGGGAAATATTAGATTAAGACATGAAGTTTTAAAGGAAGTTGATGGATATTGTTACTTGTGTAGTAAAATAACTAACTATGGCAGAAGTTGTCGTGTGTCTTCGCGCTCCTCGCTCTGCGCCGCCTGCTCCGCACACTCAACAGCCTGGATTGTTCTCGACTGTACGAGACGTCTGCACTGCGCTTGCCTGTTACATCAGCCAGCTATATAAAGGCGATGCCTTCCAGCCACAGGCGAGGACTTACCAGTGCACAGCACCAGATTACGCCGAATGTCGAACACGGAGGCTATCCCTCGTAAAAAAGGGGTCTCGAATAGGTGGACTGATTCTGAGTGTTTGAGGTTTCACCTCGGGTTACTGCCTCCGCTCCCGTTTCCCGCAGCCACGTCGAGCCCAATGACAGTATTTCCTCAGTCCCACCTAGGCTCAATCACATCAATTAGTATTCTACTAATTATGCATTTCAATGTCAGTTCCTGACAAAGTTACAGAAACAACTAATATTCTATTAGTGCAAGCTTTCGCTACTGATTACACTTGTGACGGTATAGAACAGATAGTTTTCAACTATCAAGAACTCTAGCTTTTCAATGAACATTCGCATCAAGATAGGTTCAGGTATATATGTATATAAAGTGTACATTTTTTGAACTTCAGTCCACAAGCAACGTTAACTGTTTATAATTTTCATACTGCTTCGAGGAAAGTTTTATTTGAATGTATTTACATATGTTATTAAGACTATCTGAAGCAATAAAATATAGTTGTGTTCCTGTATACCTGTTCTTGTATACAACACAACAAAATTGGCGACGAGGCAAACTAACGCGCTGACCTCGCCAATTACATTTAAATTGGCGACGAGCAAAACTAACACGCAGATTTCGCAAATTACATTAAAATTGGCGATAAGGTACACACAGTACTACGTACCTCACTTACCACACAAATTCGGCGAAGAAGTAAACAACGTCATCAGTAACTATAACCAGCACATCGGGACCACCAGCACTCTGCCAGCAGTTCGCATTTATCCAGCACAATTCTACCTCGCTACGACTCCGTCGAACTACGGACAGTCCGCTTCCTTTTCACGGCTCGCCCTCTTCCAACACCTGTTCGGCGCACGCCAAGCTCTCTCTCTCACTCCCAGCTGCTCGCGTGAATGTCAGGTTGTCAGCCAGTCTCAGTACACGTTGCTTCATAAGTTCTTCTCTCTCTCGCACTGCACACCATGGCTACGACGGAGCAATTCACTGCTATATTACAAGCTTTACAACAGCAGCAACAGCAATTCATGCAACAACAACAAACCGCATTGCTTACAGCTATACAAGCTCTTTCTGCTTCTGCACAGCCCACAGCAGTCCCAACATTTACCGCTTTTGACCCGGCTCACGAAGAATGGTCAGCCTATTACGCCCGCCTTCAGCAACACTTCATCTGCCATTCAATCACGGACGAAATGCGACAACGTGCTCTATTTCTCAGTTCAGTTGGAAATTCGACGTGTGAATTACTGCAAAAACTAAGCCCTGAGGAGCAAATTTCCTAAGTGCCTTTCGCGCAGCTATTAGCTCGTATCACTAGAGACCCGGAAATCGTAGCCGCTCGCTACAAGTTTTTTTCAAAGCAGGAAGTAACCGCACCAGACTCATGCCGAGTGGATCGCGGAACTACGTGGTCTCGCCAAGCCCTGCCAGTTTATCTGTTCCAAGGACGGTTGTGGTACGCCCTATACAGATTCTCTCATTCGGGACATGGTCATTCTCCATACTCCCCAGGACAAAGTTCGTTTTGACGCTGTTAAGAAGAGTAACCCTTCTTTAGAAGAAGTACAGCGTATAGCTACTGTATATGAACTCACTACCAAGACTGCCGCGGAAATTGCTAATAAACATGAGGTCGATCAAGTCTCGCAACCTGCCCGCCAGTCGTCTGCTCCTTCGAACCGCCCCAGCAAATCGCTTTCTGCCAAGCGTTCTCGCCAGGTTCCCTCTCGCTCTTCTCCAAGAAAGCCTGCTGCTCAGAAGACATCTCACCTCCTGCCTTCCTGCAGAGGATGTTTCAAACATTACGACCGCCGTGACTGCCGTTTCTTCAAAGCCACTTGTGATCGTTGTCATAAAATCGGGCGCATCAAGACAGTCTGTAACAGTTCGCTCCGCCCTGCCAAGACTTCTTCGACACGAAAGCCTAATACTCAGCCCCGACAGGATATGGAAATAGATCAGATCAATCTCATTCTGCCTACCAAGAATTCCAGCAAGATACTAGTTCCACTCTCTTTCTCTGATCGCTCTATTGAATTTTAGTTAGATACTGGCTCACCTGTCTCTATCATCAACCTGGCTAAGTATCATGACTTAGGCTCACCTTCGTGCTCTCCGGCTGACATGCAGCTTGTTACGTTTAACAAGAGGAAGATTGATGTTAAGGGCCAGATCACTCTTCCAGCCAGCTATAAGGGTATTCAGAAAGTCATCACCTTACTAGTAGTAAACAATTACACAGCTTCTAATATTCTTGGCGTGGATCTCTTCAATTTATTCGGCTTCCAAATTCATGACAACGTCAATGTAGTCCCTACCTTGCAACCTACCTCTGATGTTACGGATCTCCTGGAGCAATTTCCTGAAGTCTTCGACTCTACACTAGGCACCGCCAAGGACTACACTGCTCACATACAGCTGAAATCAGGAGCCAAGCCTCGCTTTTTCAAAGCCCGTCCTGTTCCACTTGCACTTCAAGATCAAGTTAATGACGAGTTAAACAGATGGATAGAAGCCGGTATAGTGGTCCCTGTTACTTCCAGTCAATGGGCTACTCCTTTGGTCGTCATTAAGAAACCCAATGGCAAGGTACGCCTTTGTGGTGATTTTCGCTCTACGGTCAACTCACAGATTGAAACCGCCGTCTTTCCAATTCCCCGTCCGGAAGAATTATTTCGCCGTTTAGCAGGTGGTCAATTTTTCTCTAAAGTAGATCTAAAAGAAGCCTATCTACAGCTACTTTTAAACGACGAATCCAAGCAATTTCTCACGCTGAATACTCCTCTGGGACTGCTCCAGCTCCAGCGTCTCCCTTTCGGCGTCTCTTCATCAGTTGCTATTTTCCAGCGCTATTTAGCGCAGCTCACCGCCTCCATTCCTGGTTGTGCGCATTACCTTGATGGCATTCTTTTGACTGACAAAGATCATCAAGAACATCTCCATAATCTGCGCTTACTTCTCATTAAATTGAAAGAAAATGGTCTCCGCGCGAACTTAGATAAATGCACTTTCTTTCAACCGCAAGTACACTACTTAGGTCATATCCTCGATAAGAACGGCATTCGACCTAGTGAACGGAATGTCTCTGCGATTGTCAACATGCCTGCACCACAGAACATCAAGCAGCTCCAATCTTTCATAGGCAAAGCGAACTATTATAACAAGTTCATTCCGCGCTTTGCTTCAGTTGCAGCTCCGTTGAACGCCTTACGCAAGAAAGGTGTTAAATTTCAGTGGTCTCCGCAATGCCAACATGCCTGGCAACCTATCAACAAAGCCCTTGTTCAAGCTGTCAGACTCACTCACTTTCAGCCCTGCAAGCTCCTCACGCTCACCACGGACGCCTCAGATTGTGGAATCGGCGCCGTTCTCTCTCAGAAGGATCGTCACGGACAAGAACGTCCTATAGCTTTCGCTTCAAAGACACTCAACGAGCATCAACGTCGTTACTCTCAGATTGAAAAAGAAGCGTTAGCTATCATCTTTGGTATTCGCCGTTTCAACGAATATCTCTATGGCAACCATTTCCTAATCATTACTGATCACAAGCCTCTTGTACACTTAAACCATCCTGGTAATAAGATCCCTGAGCATTCGCTCCGTAAACTTCAAGGATGGTCCATATTCCTTTCTGATTATTCCTATCAGATCGCCTATCGTGCCACATCCCAGCATTGTAATGCTGATGCCCTCTCTCGCTTACCAGTGGGTACTGACACCACCTTCGATTCCCAGGAATCAGAATGTCTCCAGTTGGACATCGAACTCGAAGACACTGTATCCAACATTCCCATTGACGCTACCTGCATCGCTAAAGCAACGGATAAGGACAATACGCTTGCTACAGTACGTACTTACATACGCAACGGTTGGCCTCTTCAGAACAAACTAACTTCCAGCCTAGCGCCTTATCATCGTCTTCAGCTTCGTCTCACGACTCGTGCCGGAGTTATACTCTTAGAGACAGGCTCTCCCTTCCGAGTGGTTATCCCACTGAGTCTCCGACAACTAGTTCTCGACTTGTTACATCAAAGTCATTGGGGCATATTCCGCACTAAGCAACTTGCACGTCAACACTGCTATTGGCCCGGTATTGACACCGCCATAGAGAAGCTCATCCGCCATTGTGAACAATGTCAAATTCATCAGAACGCCCCGTCCTCTGACCTCGCTTCATGGCCTCCTTCTAGTTCTCCATGGGAACGAGTACACATCGACTTCGCTGGACCTTTTCTCAACTCCATGTGGCTCATCGTGATAGATTCTCTATCTAACTTTCCCTACGTAGTTGACATGCATTCTATTACTACTACAGAAGTTACCATTCGTGCAATTCAGAAGATATTTACAAGTGAAGGCTTACCTCAACTGCTAATTTCCGACAATGGACCGCAATTTACTGCTACTGCTTTCCAGAACTTCTGTACATATAACGGTATTCGGCACATCCTAGCACCGCCTTTTCACCCTCAATCTAATGGTGAAGCTGAACGTTTTGTGCAAACTTTTAAGAAAAGTATGAAGAAAGCCGTATCTTCAGGTTTAAGTAAAGAGCAAGCCTTGTTACAGCTCCTAGGAAATTATAGAACTCTTCCCGGCGCTGACAATGTCACTCCCGCTCAAAAGCTCCATGGAGGCCCTCACAGAACTTTACTTTCTCTGTTTGCAGCCTCTTCCTGCCCAGCCGAAGCACTCTCCAACGAAGTTTAATGTCAACGACAAGGTCTACATTCGCACCTTCAAGTCCAATACGCTCTGGCTACCTGGTGTCATCTGCCGCACCTTAGGTCATCGTCTCTACGAGATTCAGACTGCTGAGAAACGCATCTGCTGCCACCAGGACCAGATACGCCTCCGATATCGTCCATATCCTCCTATTTATTGTATTGTTAAACCTGCCAAGTCTATTGCTGAACGAGCTCTAGATCACTTAATACATATGGGTTCCTTTCAGGAAGATTCTTCTCCACTTCGCCCAGTCCCGGCTCCAGACAACACGACAGAGACGGCCGACTGTCCTGCCCAGCATCGCTGCCGCCGCCAATGCCGCCGCCGCTTCGCGCCGTATCGGCGTAATTAGGAGGGGAGGGTGTCGTGTGTCTTCGCGCTCCGCGCACGCAACAGCCTGGATTGTTCTCGACTGTACGAGACGTCTGCACTGCGCTTGCCTGTTACATCAGCCAGCTATATAAAGGCGCTGCCTTCCAGCCACAGGCGAGGATTTACCAGTGCCCAGCACCAGATTACGCCGAATGTCGAACACGGAGGCTATACCTCTTAAAAAGATGTCTCGAATAGGTGGACTGATTCTGAGTGTTTGAGGTTTCACCTCGGGTTACTGCCTCCGCTCCCGTTTCCCGCAGCCACGTCGAGCCCAATGACAGTATTCCCTCAGTCCCACCTAGGCTCAATCACATCAATTAGTATTCTACTAATTATGCATTTCAATGTCAGTTCCCGACAAGTTACAGATGTTGTTGTTTGAGTCATCAGTCCATAGACTGGTTTGATGCAGCTCTCCATGCCACCCTATCCTGTGCTAACCTTTTCATTTCTACGTAACTATTGCATCCTACATCTGCTCTAATCTGTTTGCCATATTCATACCTTGGTCTACCCCTACCGTTCTTGCCACCTACACTTCCTTCAAAAACCAACCGAACAAGTCCTGGGTGTCTTAAGATGTGTCCTATCATTCTATCTCTTCTTCTCGTCAAATTTAGCCAAATCGATCTCCTCTCACCAATTCGATTCAGTATCTCTTCATATTCAGTATCTCTTCATATTCTATTAGTGCAAGCTTTCGCTACTGATTACACTTGTGACGGTATAGAACAGATAGTTTTCAACTATCAAGAACTCTAGCTTTTCAATGAACTTTCGCATCAAGATAGATTCAGGTATATATGTATATAAAGTGTACATTTTTTTGAACTTCAGTCTACAAGCAACGTTAACTGTTTATAATTTTCATACTGCTTCGAGGGAAGTTTTATTTGAATGTATGTATATATGCTATTAAGACTATTTGAAGCAATAAAATATAGTTGTGTTCCTGTATACCTGTTCTTGTATACAACAGAAATGAGAAGGACATAAAATGCAGACTAGCACTAGCAAGGAAGACCTATTTTAAGAAAAGAAATTCGCTCACTTTGAACATTGATATAGGAATTAGAGAAATGTTTTTGAAGACTTTCGTTTGGAGCGTGGCATTGTATGGAAGTGAAACATGGACGATAACTCGCTCAGAAAGAAAGAGAATAGAATATTTTGAAATGTGGTGTTACAGAAGAATGCTGAAGGTGAGATCGATGGATCGAATCACGAATTAAGAGACACTGAATCGAATTGGTGAGAGGAGATTGTTGTGGCTAAATTTGACGACAAGAAGGGATAGAATGATAGGGCACATCTTAAGATAACCTGGACTTGTGCAGTTGTCTTTGAGGGAAATGTGGGGGTGAGAACGGTAGAAGTAGACCAAGGTATGTATATGTCAAGCGGATTAGAACAGATGTAGGATGCAGCAGTTATGTAGAAATGAAAAGTTTAGCACAGGATAGGGTGGCATGGAGAGCTGGGTCAAACCAGTCTGTGGACTGATAACCCTAACAACAACAAGTACTTCTATATATTCTGCTCTATCGACATAATCAATCAATCAATCAATCAATCAATCAATCAATCAATCAATCAATCAATCAATCAATCAATCAATGAATACTGATCTGCATTTAGGGAAGTCGCCCAGGTGGCAGATTCCCTATCTGTTGTTTTCCTAACCTTTTCTTAAATGATTGCAAAGAAATTGGAAATTTCTTGAACATCTCCCTTGGTAAGTTATTCCAATACCTAACTCCCCTTCTCATAAACGAATATTTGCCCCAATTTGTCCTCTGGAATTCCAACGTGATCTTCATATTGCGATCTTTCCTACTACTAAAGACACCACTCAAAATTACTCGTCTACTGATGTCCTCCCACGCCATCTCTCCACTGACAGCTTGGAACATACCACTTAATCGAGCAGCTCGTCTTCTTTATCCCAAGTCTTCTCAGCCTAAACATTGCAACATTTTTGTAACGCTACTCTTTTGTCGGAAATCACCCAGAACAAATCGAGCTGCTTTTACTTTTGGATTGTTTCCAGTTCTTGAATCAAATAATCCCGGTTAGGGCCCCATACACTGGAACCATACTCTAGTTGGGGTCCTACCAGAGACTTATATGACCTCTCCTTTACATCCTAACTACAACTCCTAAATACCCTCATAACCATGTGCAGAAATCTTTACCCTTTATTTACAATCGTATTTATGGATTATCCCAATGAAGATATTTCCTTATATAAAGACCTAGGTACTTACAATGATCCCCAAAGGGAACATTCACCCCTCAACGTAGTAATTAAAACTGAGAGGAATTTTCCTATTTGTGAAACTCACAACCTGACCTTTAACCCGTTTAACATCATACGATTGCCTATTGTCCACCTCACATCATCGATGTCATTTTGCAGTTGTTCACAAACTTGTAACTTGTTTATTACTGCCTTGAGGAATTCCCCTCTTAATTACTACAGGGACAGATAAAGCTTCGCCTACTCTAATTATCTGAGTTCTATTTGTAACCGGTACTTCAGCGGCTACACCAAACGTTAAAGGGAAAAAATTAAAAGCAATTACACGGTACCATGGTACCAATTACATCGGATCATAAAATATCTGTTGAACTACGCAGAACTCCGGCGAAAACAACACTGGTAAATATCAGTGAGGGCAATTTGATGATAATAAACCAGGAACGTGGAAAGGAGACTAGGAAACCTTACCAAGGGCCATGGAGGTGCGAAGGTTGCGGTTTTCCGAAAAGGCAACAGTGATCTCTTGTTTTCAAAATATCGAACCATTCTGTTCATGGTCAAAGAACGTTGATATAATGATAATTATAGTAATCATATGAGACCACAAATAATGGACATTATATGGCATTTTATTGTGTCTAACATTGCGCGCTTTTCAAGATAACGTAGCGTCAGAAGCGAGCTGAAGTTCCCAAGATTGTTATTAAAATTTATTATCCTAAGCGAACCTCTTGACTTTCAGCATGGGGACGCGAACTACTCCATGAGAAGCCGCGGCGAAGTTTATATTGGAGGGAAATGAATTTATTCAATATCTCCGCCCACAAGAGGAATATAGAGCATTGGATGTAATAATGGCAATGAGCATATATTTCTGAAAATGTTGATATGCTACATGACACTAATTGTAATCACAACAAAGGAATGAGTGATTACTCTGCGTACCGTGGGAGAATATTCTTCTCCGCGAGCACTCTCCCAAGGGCCCACACACGTAGAACTCAGTAGCGTGGGTGCACGATCGCTAATATATACGGCCGCCGAGGGCGCGAGCGTCATTTAACTGTGTGTATCGCTGTCAAGGAGGTGTCTGTCACGCAGCGACGCAGCGAAGAGAAGATTACCTTTGTCTACGAGCATCGTAGTCAGAGTCTACCTTGTCCTAGGGACTTGTAAGTAACAACCATTTGTAATATTGATAAGAACTTTGTACAGCAAGTATTGACCTGATTTTCTGTGAGATCATTTCTGTGCATAATTCGAGGCTAACATTGTTCTAAACTAATGTTACATGCTAGTGTAGGCTCGGAAGGTGGATGTTAATTCTATTCGGTTAGTATAAATATCGGTCATGGGGAAAGTAAAGTACTGCTGAGAATCGTATGACTGTCCTAGAAGGATAATGCTAAGAATGAGTCCTGACATTACGGGATTAAATAAAAGGCTAGAGGGGAGACCTAGGCATCGAAGTAAGAACACATTGTAATATGGTTTTCCTTACAGTTTCTCTTACGTCACGTCGTGACCGGACGCTGCTCATCCATCACGTTGAGGCAGTAATTTTGGAGCGAAGCTACAGAACATCCTTTACGGCATCGAGGTCCAAACCACATCAAGGAGGCGGCGATCGAGTCACCTGAACGAGTTGCAGTTGAAAGTCAAAGCAGACCAGGATGTTACCAGTCATCGAACTACGATTGCTGTCGCCTGCCACAACGTTGACATGATGGCTTAAGTTAGCAATGTCCAGAGGGGAACTGTTCAGATGCTATCACAAGACACAGGTCAGAAAATTCTAATTCTTAGCATGCAGCAGTCAGAAAATGGTTAGGTCTGCAGCAGAGAAATTAGGCCTTTCCCCAATATGTGAATAAGTAGGTGTCTAAGGGCACATCTAAATAGAATTTATGCCCAGGACTCAGGCTTAGTTGGATAGTTAATGTTTGCATGTTGTTGTTCTCGTTTATTTTACTTAGTGTTATTATTGAATAGATACAATGTTACAAGTTATAAATCTCATTGTAAAACCGAATTGGATTTCAGAATAAGAAGTTATTATATTAATAAAACCACCTTTCCAATACACAATAGTCCTTTATATTTAGGATAAAACCATTGAATTACAATTAAATGTAATTGTGTTTAATTTAATTACAATTAAATGTAATTGTATTAAATGGTTTTATCCTAAATATAAAGGACTATTGTGTATGGAAAGGTGGTTTTATTAATATAATAACTTCTTAGATACAATGTTTCAATATAGGGAAATTAAGCTCGTGTACTTTCATTTATCCATGACTTACGCAGACGCAAATGAGTCTAGCCAGAACAAGTGGTTTAGGTACTAGCTAAATGCACGGAGTATGGTAGGCTGTAGTGTTAATTTGTGAGACGAAGAAAGAATAAGTTCTTCTATATTTCTTTAATGCACTCGGACTAGCGTATAAAAGTGAGCGGGTCATGTCTTGAGAAGCCCACAAGAAATGAGCAATATGTTTGTTATGCCCAGAGTATAGAGGTAAGGCCCATAAATAGCATGAGGAATTAAGGCTTAAGTGGTAATTTGATCATTTGTGTGCCAGTAAGAGCGCCAATGTGTATTTGTATGAATGTGCCAGTTAGAGCACCAGTGTGCAGTTAATATACGGGCCAGCTGTATTTGAGTCATAAATGGAATAGAGTGTTGAATTTTGAACTCTAAGGAATAAATTGGCATGTGGTAATTATTATGTAATAAGAGGGCAAAATTAAGGGTAGATCAATGGTCCGGAACGCGGGGAGAGACGTCCCTCAGCTCTGTTTACAAGTTGTCGACCGTGGCAGAAATTTATGTTTGTAGAAACATGGCCGCACAATTTATACAAAGGTCGAGTAGTGTTTAAGGACAAAAAACTAGGTCGTTCTGACGTCACAACACGAAAGTATGCAGGGAGGAATAATACAGTTTCTGTCAAGGGAAAAGGAGAGCAGTGACCTTTTAATACTGTGGTCTGGAAGATAAAATTCTATACACGATTACAAGTATCATTTAAAGATATATGTAAATATTCATATGTGTCTGCACGATGTAAATAATGTTCTTTTTCCAAACTTGAAGTCATGTTGTCATTGGATTTGGGGACAGTCCTGTGCTCGATTCCCAGACGGTAGGGTGTGTATTGCATGCTTAGTTTAGAGCTTATATTAATCATGAGTACTGTGGCATATATTCATGTTAGGAATATGTTCGGTTCTTTGTAAATATGATTTGGTTATTCGCCGACCTAAGATTTAATTTATTTTCTTTTGACGGAGCCATTATGCTGGCTGTTGCAGTATCGGCCGTTTCCACGAGGCCAGAAATCTCCACCACAAGGCCAATAACTCCAGACGAGATGCTTCTTTACTTCAAGAACTCATTTATATTTCTTTATGACAACATTGTCCATTATGTAAATTTCATTGAGGATTTGGTTTATAACAGAAGTGTAAATATTATTGTAATAACTTTGTATAGTATAGCGAACGTGCAGCTTAGTTTTAGTTTTTTTCTGGAGTTAGTTCACACCCGGCACATTTTATTCCTTTTCATTTATTTTATTTGTCACGTTGACCCTTTTTGTACCAGAAATCCCTTGTTTCTGCTATTGCTGCCGGAGCTGATGAAGAGGATTGTCGAGCAAGGTAAGCTATGTGCCAAAAGGATTCACCTGGTGGTGAGCGTATTGTTCACTATAATGTACTTGGTCAGATCTCAGCATTTGCTTGACGTTGACGAAGGTAGTATAGGGCACAATATTATTTATAAAATCGGCAATACAAATTAAATTCCGAAACAAATTCAGCTGTACACCAAATCTAGAGATAAACTACACCTGACTTAGACGTCATAGGTTCATGGTTCTGATCCGTATTGAATTGCAAGTACAATGTAATTATTAAATTAATGTAGTAATGGTCCACCTTTCAATACTATAATATGTGATATTCTAAATTACATTAATTAGGGACTAGTTTCGGACTGGACTGGCCATCTTCAGCCTTAATGTAAAACACCTAATAACTAAACAAATGTACATGCACACAATTGACATAAAAACAAATGAAAACAAATATATACAAAGTGACATTAAAAACTGGGATGGAATATGAATAAGGTTCTAACATCTTGAGTATGTTCATCATTGAGAATAATTTCAAGTATTAAGTATTAATTTATATACACAGAACTGTTAGTTCTAATACTGCTGATCATTTCAATAGGAACTGGTAAATGTTGATCCTGTAGTTTGTCATCAAATCTATATGTGTGGTGTTAGCTATATGTGATCCATTGGACACTGCTGTAATTAACCACTAGCTGACAGGGAACTGTTAGATGTTGTTTCATCTTCAATCAAAATAATAAATGAGATGCTCTCATGGTGCTTGTTAAATCTTACGGAAATGTTGTTGGACATTGTCAGGACAGCACATGAAGATGTGGTTAACACAGATACATTGTGTCTGGTATATAAGTTTTGCGATTCATTGCGGTGCCCATGAAGTTAACCTGATAAATTAGATAAAATTAAATTAATGGATTGAATGAGAGAATGTGTTAGTTAGATGACATAGGTTATATGAGACTTACCTCTCAATACAGCATGAGGTGTGTGGTCCATTATTGAGTGTGCTTCAGACTGACTGTTGTGAAATTCAAATGAAAAGGAAGGAGAGGGGAGGGGAAGGTCAGAAGGAGAGGGGGTTGGGGAAGGGGTGGGGGAGGTGGGGGTTAAGGTGGGGCTGAAGGATGTGGGGAAAAAGGGTGGTTGTTGAGGAAATGTGCTGTGAATATTATGAAAAACTGAATTATGACTTCTTGGTTTGACATTGCTGAAAATGGGAATTAGAAGGTCAAAAAGGATATTTGGTTTTTCTGAAATTTCATTAAGATTATGATTTGGGTTGAAATATTGATCTAAATGTATGAAGCAGCTTTCGGTAATGTTAAGGAGGGGTCCTTTACTGATGATTTTGAGAATTTCCATATCTTGTTTTATGTCTGTGAATTTGTGCTTATAGTCATGCATATGCTGTCCTACAGCTGAAAATTTATTGTATTTCAGGGCATTGACGTGTTCTGAGTACCTTATCTTAAAATTTCTCCCGGTCTGTCCGACGTAAGAAGAATTACAGCTGTTGCAAGTGATCCTGTATACTCCTGATTTTGAATAACTATTGAACTTGTTTATGGATGTGGCATTATGTAAGATTTGTGCATTCCTATTCTTTGTTTTGAAAGCTACTTTTACATCGTGCTTTTTAAAGATGTTGGTGACTTGGTAGATTTGTTCGGTGAAGGTAAAGATAGAAAGAGAGGAGTTGTTTTTCTTATCTTTTTTCAAGGTGGTAGAAGGGCGGTATTTATATTTATTGATTATCTTTTCTATAAAGGATTTTTTAGAACACACCAAAATTGATGGTAATAATAACTTTAACAACATCCTTTTCTGGGCAAGATTCGTTGACGACACCATAGTAATTATGGATGAGAGCATTACAAATGCAGCTACCACTCTCATTAATTTAAATAACATTGACCCACATATAAAATTCACACTTGAATCCGAAATTGAACAGAAAACAAATTTTCTAGACCTAACTATTACCAGACACCCAAGTTACTTAAGATATAGGATTTTCAGAAAACCCACCCAAACAGTCACAACAATCCGTCAAGATTCTTCACACCCCCAAATTTACAAACGAGCAGCATACAACAGCATGGTATACCGAGCCCTCAATATTCCAATGTCTAAAAGAGACCTCAAAAATGAGTTGAACACTATTCGTCATATAGCTAAATCCGATGGATACAGCAGGTCCATTGCCTGCTGTCCATCTCACAACATTTTCGAGGTCACGTTGCAGTTGCTCACAATCTTGTAACTTATTTATCACTCTATAGAGAATAACATCATCCGCAAAAAGCCTTACCTCTGATTCCACTCCTTTACTCATATCATTTATATATATAAGAAAACATAAAGGTCCGATAACACTGCCCTGAGGAACTCCCATCTCAACTATTACAGGGTCAGACAAAGCTTCACCTACTCTAACTCTCTGAGATCTATTTTCTAGAAATATAGCAAGCCATTCAGTCACTCTTTTGTCAAGTCCAATTGCACTCATTTTTGTCAGTAGTCTCCAATGATGTACCCTATCAAATGCCTTAGACAGGTCAATCGCAATACAATCCAGCTGACCTCCTGAATCCAGGATATCTGCTATACCTTGCTGGAATCTTACAAACAGTTATTAATTTCACAAACATGTCTTTTATAATCAGAAAGAATGCTTTCCCAAAATTTACATACAATGCATGTCAAACTGACTGGCCTGTAATTTTCAGCTTTATGTCTGTCACCCTTTCCTTTTAAACACAGGGGCTATTATAGCAACTCTCCATTCATTTGATATAGCTGCCTCATGCAAACAATAATCAAATAATACTTCGGATTTAGTACTATACCCCAACCCATTGTCTTTATTATATCCCCAGAAACCTTATCAATTCCAGCTGCTTTTCTAGTTTTTAACTTTTGTATCTTACTGTAAATGTCTTTGTCATCTCGAAATATGTAACAAGTTACAGAATGTTTACACTGGCTTGTACAATAGGACTTTGACTTACTAAGAATAACACTCTCCACAATATGTGTTTATGGCATTTGCTTTGTGATTGAAGCTTCCTCCGGTGGTAACAGGAAGCGTAAGAGAAGAGCATGAGAGCGACCTTGCATTAGCTCATCCGCTCATGTTAACGAAATAATTCCAAGTCTATGCGCCTGACCTATAGTTAGTCTACAAAATATCACGTGAATATCACAATTAGATATTACCAAACAGAACTGCCCGAACAATGAAAACATAATTATCAGACCTGTTCTGTTGTGGCAGATGTATCATTTTACAACGCGGTATCTATGATTGTCACACATAGCCTACATTTATAAATTATTGTATTTATAAAGGGACCCTAGGGGCCCTGAACCATGGCGACAAATTTACGGGAAGGAAAAGTATTCAACCAAGTCCATAAAACTTTCACAATAAGTTTTGATTCATTCAGAATTTTCATACTAGAATGAACTGAGGGAACAGTTCATCATACTACCTATTAACTGTTTCCGTTTTAGGGAAATCCGATCGGGTTAACTCGATATGACTCATTTTCTACACAGTTTGTAATGGTTTTTAACTGCTAATTGCATAATGCATATTTTTTGAGATTTGTGTTCACATCATTAAGTATTTCAGTTTAATTACGGTGAAAAGATATATTTATAAACACCTGATTCAAACTGCTAAACTGAATGGTCTCTTTCCGTCTTTGCAAGTACTGAATATGACACGTTCTCATTATTTCTGTGCTTGCAATTGGGAATGATTTTACAGTACCATTAGATTACGAAGATATCATAGAAAACATTACTAATGAAAATGTGACGGAATGTATTGTAAGAAGTGAGGATTTTTTTCGTTAAATGACTGAATGTGTCACACTAATCCTGTAAAATAAATTGGAAATGTGGAACTAAAGCAGTCCTTAACATCTATCTTCCTGGAGGACTACGCAAGGGGCTGAGATCAGGCATTCTCTTGTCTAACAATCAGAAATATGTACATTTCTAAGAAAATTGTTTCCCTGTTTTAGCTTTATATTCCTTAGATTCTTGTGGTCTAAAATAGTAAATAGGCTGAACGATTTACTTTCTTACTGTTTATACTGCATAATGTATGTTTCGATTTTACTGGATTTCATATCTGAACTTTAAATGTTTATGTTTAATGTTTAATTTAATATTTTAATATTATGAGATGTACTTATTATGTTCATAAACCTGATTTTATTATACGAAGACGCTACATAAAGGGGATTTTCAGCATCAGTGGCATGTTATTCACCAGTAATTTCAATTTAATTCAATTCAAATTCAATTCAATTCTCTCCCACTCTCTTTGAGTATACTTTCTTTCTAGAAAATGGGAACTAAGACATAGAAAGTACAATGGTGAGTGGTCACACAGAACTAGATTTTTGTTGCGAATGCCATTTTTATTCTTTTAAAATGTTTAAGCCAGTGTATTATAATTATTGTAAGTGATTTACCAAGGCACAATATATGTTTCCGTAACAATGAAACATGGGTTAGATAATCATAATCACTGTGAATAGCGTAGTACCCTCGAGGATAAATATCATATATTTCGATGACCGGCTCTATGACTAAATTGTTAGCGTGCTTGCCTTAGATCGCAGGGGTCCCGGGTTCGATTCCCGGTAGGTTCGGGAATTTTAACCATCATTGGTTAATTTCTCTGGCACGGGGACTGGGTGTATGTGTCGTCTTCATCATCATTTCGTCCTCATCACTACGCGCAGGCACCTACGAGCGAACTTGTCTTCGGACACTCCCGGCACTAAAAGCCGTACGCCATTTCCATTTCATGTATTTCGACTTTTCCGCGTCATGTAAATGTGACTTGCAGACAGAACTTATACTGGTCTGATTTGCTTTCGAATGTCATACACTCGCCCTGCCCCTCACAAAGTATAGAATAGAGACGATGGTAATGTTGAACAACTACCATGTTGTCAATGCGTGAATACTTCATGGTATTTATTGTTGTGAGGTAGCAGAAAACGAAACGTATATCCAGATAACAAAAAAGGGGCTATTCATACGAAGAGGTTAAAACATGTATTTTATACTGACGATTAGATCTTACTTTTATTTCTTCATGAATGAGTACGTGACTGGTCATCTAAATAGAAAATACATGTAGGCCTATTTATCTGCTTTTGATTAGCAAAACACAGTTATCACCCCAAAATAACAATGAATCGCTCAAACGAAATATTCTATAAAATTGGAAAGAGAAGAAAATAAAAAATCTCTTTTGATTAATACGTGACAGTGACCACTGACGAAAACGGATTTAGCACATATAAAATATTGATAAGAATGTAACTTACAGATAAAACAGCAAAGGTATAACTTCACTGGTAGCTAAT
This sequence comes from Anabrus simplex, assembly GCF_040414725.1. Taxonomy (NCBI): domain Eukaryota; kingdom Metazoa; phylum Arthropoda; class Insecta; order Orthoptera; family Tettigoniidae; genus Anabrus; species Anabrus simplex. The sequence continues at coordinate 491,928,194 of NC_090266.1, forward strand.
TTTGAGTTCTTTACCCAGGACGTATGCTCACCGAGGCAAGGAGGGGAAGATGAGTTATGCAAGTCCATGTCCCTATGATGTGTAAAGGGGAGTATGTTTCTCTTTGTCCGTGACTGTACAAGTCAACTGAAATTAACTCGGGATTGTCGATAACATTTTCAGATTCCTTACGTCAATGATAATCCATTGTTAAAACATTAATTAACTCAGTGTGTGTAAACTTGACTCATATTCAATTATTAGTATTTTACTTGCTGTGATACGGTTATTATTGAAATCAATCCAGATTATACTCTGCATACATGATTATTGTGTTACGACTTTCGACTCAGAGTCAAAATGAAACAATTTCTTTAGCTCTGCAATAGCACTTGATTGGTGATCCTATTATCATTTCTTAGTTCATAACCAAATTGTAGAGGGCGTCGGAATACCACTTAATAAGTAATACAAGTGGGCTTAGTTGACTCCTGATAATTACGCCACTGAGTGATCCTTCAATAACTGTAAGTAGATTCATGTACTGATGTACTATGTATCAATGGATGTGATAGAGAAAGACACATTTGCCTAAATCAGCAAGCAGTTTGAAAATTAACGTGTTAGAAATTATTCGCTATAAAACAGGCGGAGAAAAGAGTAGGAAACTCCAGTATTTAAATTGCCCCATCGAGTGTTGCAACAGTAGAGCCTTTTGAAGTGCGGTGTGCGGTTGTTTATCTAGAAGACTGTGGAATGTTGCTCAGTTGCGTTCTGATGCGAACGGAATAATTAATGTGCATAGTTGAGATTGCTGGAATTACTTGTAGGACCGTTTCACTTAATTCATTACTATAGCTGTAAATACGGATAAAGTAGGAATTTCTAGTGAAATACTGAGCGATGTAATTGAAAGTGTGGTTGGTGAAGTCAGGGTAGTTAATGTAAGAATTACAATGAAAATTAAATTAGAAGATGGAGTAATGTATAGGTGATGAGTAAATCTGGAGTTAACAGAAATACGAGAAGTCCAATGAATTTTTAAGGGGTTTAGTATTAGATACAGCAAATCCACCTTCCATGATCTGGACGGAGTTGGAAAGTAATTGAAGTAAACTTATCGAATTACTTGAAAATAATACATTTTCAATCAATCTTTATAAACAAAATATTTCCATTCACTCACGGTACTTGCTATTCAAAACAGCAATGCCTTCTTTAACCCTTTGCTCTCAAACTTGCATTCAGTACTGTTCGGCTCTGTCTTAGTTTTTGCTGTCCCGGCAGTGTTAGTTGTACATTGACAGTGGTATACAGCCGTATGGAGTGGTTTCCCCACGAAGAGTTGACCGATATGAACCTCGTGTATTGGTTCACTGAATGCAGTGGAAGAGCAATACAACGACGCTATGCCGAGCTGTTTCCGCAGTGACGGCAACCACATAGGAGTACATTTGAATCTGTATATAGGCCTCTACGATAAACCGAATCCCTTCCTGTTAGAATGGAAGATACTGGTATGCCAGAACATCCAATCTGGAAGAGAATTTGTTATACGCGATTGGTAATAATCCTACCTCCTGTAGTCGAAGCGTTGCACCAGCTCTGAACACAAGCAAAACAATTGTGTTGAAAATCACACATGAACAACAACTGCATACGTGTCATCCACAGAAGGTGCATTTATTGCAGAATGCGGACTTCCTATTTCAACTGTAATTTGCACATTGGTTCCTACATAAATGTGCAGGAAACCTCAATTTTTCTGCTTTCGTGTTTGTTAGAGTCGTGGTCATGTTTACAAAAGAGGGCATGCTCAACAGTATAAATATCCGTGTATGAGATGACGAAAACCTACAGACACTTGTGTGTAGAGCCTATCAACGGATGTTCGCTGTGAATGTATGTACTGGTAATGTCAATGTTGTGTGATTGGATCTTACGTACTTCCTAATACACTGAACGGAGTCGTGTGCAAAACGTTCCTTTAATATGCCCTCCCAGTTCTTAGAAGATGCGCCGCTGAGAATTCGTCAGCTTATGTGGTTTCAACACCGGCACACTTTGCACTGAACGTTAGAAACCAGTTTGATATACAATTCCCGATCTAGAAAGTCAAGAATAACGGCCTAGAGGATTAGTCGTGCTGACTACAAGGCACCTCATAATCTGCATGCGTTCGGGATGAGAAGCGTTCCGTTGTTAGGCCATGGCCCTTCGGGTTTTGCTCCATGAGTTTGGTTTGACGTACGCTTCGGACAACAATGGTTTGGTCTTGGTGGTCCTGTTCCATGGCCATCTCGATCACCAGACATGATATCAGTGGACTCATTCTTCCTCTGGGCACATATGGAGAGTCTAATTTACGAAACTCCGATCGATACTCGCATGGACCTTGTTGCTATGTTTGTCGCAGTCGGGGAAGTAGTACGCCAAACTCCTAGTCGATGGTACGTCACTGTATACTCCGCCATGACCATGGTGGTCAACATTTTGTGTAATACCTACAGGGAACAGTTCTGCATTTGTTACCACTCTACTGTACAGTAAACTGAAAGAACACACTGTGATAAAAGTGTACGTGTTTCGCCTGAGGATCGTTGCATTCCTCTGTGTTTTGTGCTGTACGTTTAGGTTATTGCGTATTACAGGCTTTTTCATTGTTGTGACGGCTTTTTCACAGAAACAAGGATGATTGGGGTTATTAACGAAATAAATCATAATTATATTATTACCTTGTAACGAGCCATCCTATGCTCAGATGGTATCCCTGAACAAAGTCCAAACATTTGTCTGTGGAGTTCGGGTTCACTCTGTATATAAAATAAGAGTTTTTGTCTATTCGTTGCTCAGAATTAAGAAAAGACCATGTCCTCAGCAAAAAAGAAATGCAGCTTACATTTTACGTCCACTGTTTGTATGTATTGCACCAGATAGCCTAAGTCTGTCGTCAAATGTGTTAAAGTTTAGATAATTAAAGTTGTAATGTTGTACAGAAAGAATCAGCTTTGTCCTGTAAAAAAACGATATTTCAGCATTTCAGATAGCAACATCGAGTTATTTGCTGTTCTAAGAAGGCGATAACTGGAAAATGAGCCCCTGCCGCTTACGTCTGCGCCAGATGGTACCACTTGTTATGATTTAATTTCTACTGCGTGATAGGGAAATTGAAAGAAGGGAAGATCTGGGGAAGGGAGAAGAGCGCAGTTTGGACATCCCTCGGCCGAAGATATCACTCAAATTCCACCAATGAGAAATTTACGTTGCTCATTTTTTCTCGGCGGCAAGCAGATAATTTAATGCTACCTCCCAGGATTTCCAACAGTTGGCTAATATGAATAGTTCAGAATATTTATTAAAAATGTGCTGAATTTCCAAGCTCTAATACCGCAGTAATGTTGAGTTGAATAAGTTAGTACGCATGGGGGATGGTCGCTACTGCGCTACTGAGCAGCTCGCCTGAGACGTAGATTGGACTACCTACTTACCGGACATGCCTCCGCTGGAAAGTCAAAATCTACCCACGCCAATTTGAAAATTAATATAAGCTACGATCAGATTTAAAACAGCATTCGCCAGGTATATTTTGGAAATCATACCAAGTATTAGAGACGTGAACGAGTATGAACTAAGAGATTTATTTTACAAATAGCCACGCAAGAACACAGTAAGTCATTTGCCTGTACCGAGTGAGTCCCTGTTTGTGGGAGGTAATTTTCATTTTATATTTAGAATCTGTTTTACCTCGCGCAGACACATACAGGTGTTATGGGGACGATGAGATATGAAAGGACTAGGAGTGGGAAGGAAGCGGCCGTGTCCTTAATAAAGGTACAGCCTGGTGTGAACATGGGAAACCACGGAAAACCATCCTCAGGACTGCCGACATTGGGAGTTTGAATCCACTATACCCCGGCTGCAAGCTCACAGCTGCGTGCCTGTAACCGCACGGCCAACTCGCCCAGTTGAGGTCAAATCAATGGATGAAGTAAATATTGAATTTTTCAGTATTGATTATTTCGAATTTATATTGTAATGGAATAAATACTTCTTCATTATTTTTAAAATTTGCACGCATTGTCTGTTGCTTTTCACTTTCAGATGATCATTTTTTAGACAATAAACTTGATTCTAATTTCAAATGTGCGTATATTGTTTTCGTCATATATGCCATGGTCACCGAGAGATTTGTGCGGGCGATTCAGTTCACATAGCAGTACGATAGCATTCCGGGGCTGGTTGGCTCAAACCCGAGCATTGGCCACCCAGAAGATAGTTTTCCGTGGTTACATGCAGATATTCCGGCTGCAACGTGTAGATTGCCCAAAACGTCTCAGGGATGATTTTTCCAAGTAGCTTGAGAAGGTATTACACTGCTAAATTTCAGATCTTCACAATTTCACCCTGTCGCTAGAAATCGCATTTTTTAAATGACGGTATGTCTCATGTGTGTGCTGTTTCTCAATGTTTGACCGAATCAACTCCAATAGTTTGGAAAAGGAAAACTGTTGCTGTCCACACACAAAAGATTCTTGAAATCTGCAGGCTCTTGTGCGTGCTGAGTTTGTAATAGTTTGACATGATAAAATCGTGGTGTATGTCTGACCATACCTTCATCGACACATGTCTCTTCTTATTTTTATCATCAACGTCCAACAATGCTTCAACAGCTAAAGCCACTTCCGAGTTTTTACGTCGGACCATGAAGAAATAGGGAATGTTACGTGATGTTTTCAATTTGCTGTGATCTTCCCACATTGGTGTATACCTACAGACTGGCGGAATGGTTCGCTAGTGTATGGTAACAGTCGAGACAGTCAGGTTCGAGGCGGGGATTTAGTTCGTGAAGCAGCTGTGAGATAAGGTCCATTGTTAGCTCCAGCCAGGACACCGCGCTCTCTTTAATTGGCACCTAAATGAAAATATATGGCCTGCGGTATAGCCTCGCACTCGGCATACACAACAGTGATCCACGGATGCCAGGAATCCGCGCTGATAATCCATGGATTTTTAAAATTTTAGATTTTATGGAATGTTTAAAATGCTTAGCAGCTGTCTCTTTGTCAGTTTATGCAGGGAGTATAATTTAAAACGATATATTTCTGCTGAAAGTCCGCGGAAATAAGAAGTCTTGGCAGCTGACACAGCATTGTACATTTTAAGATCTGTTGTGAGGTTGTAATCGCGATGGTTAAGTACACTACAGCACAGAGGTAGCGTTATTTGCACAGGAAGAAATAATCACTTAAAAGGTTCTACAGTACCATCAAAACGTTACGTGCAACGACTCGTTCACAAGTGGCGTAGTACTGGTTCCGTAACCAATAAGAAAAACAGTGAAGGAGAACAACCCTCTTTCAGGAGAGGTTGGAAGATATACATGCAAGACTGCAAGTCAATTCACATAGGTCTCTTCGGGAAGTAACTCAGGAAACTGGTATTTCACATTCGTCAGTTAGCAATGCAAAAAATAAAATTACATTTAGGATCATACCGGAGTAATTCAGTGGCGAGTTCAGTTTCATTTACTAGTTTGTTTGCCCTGAGCATGTTTTAGCTGGTGAGTTCGTTTTCGGTTAGTTTCTATAGACTTAGTCATGCCGCTTGTTAGAAACGTTTCCGACCGATCGCCATTGCGGACACTGCGTTGTCTGTTACCGCTTCTCCGCGCTCCTTTGTCTCGGTACTTCGCTACGAAGTCTTAAGTTGTGCTCTCCGTATAAATATAGATAACTGTTTATAATAAACTACACTCACACGGTATTATATGTCATCGTATAGAGTAACTTTGTTAAATAGTTTATGCATAATTCCTAGGCATCTTCCACCATCTCCCTCCATTTGGATGAAGAACGAGACATTTTTTATAAATTTGTCTCCTGACTTCATTGCTAGAGTGACTCAAAAATTCTGTTGTCCATCGAGGCATATTTCTGCTTCTTTTCATCCCCTTTTAAATTCACCTCCATTTTTACGATCTTATCGTCCGTTCTGCTTCTTTCTTCAAATACATAATCAAATCCTTCATACGACTGACAAGTGAGTGCAACCGGTGGATCCATCCTTCAGCCGCGTTACTTGTCCTGTTTCCTTTGCAGCAGTTGCACATGTCAAATGAAGCCTGTGGATTTTCCAACCGCTAGCCACAAAGTAGTCGAGAAGTTTATTCCATTTTTGTTTTCTTCTACCTTACTGTAAATATGAATATTTCCTTCCTCCACTTCCTGTGACTTAAAGATTCCTAAGACAGCACATATCCTGACGGAGTTCCGAAGTTCTTAGTTGGGTGTGTATATACTTGTAAGCCAAATGTTCTGTACCTTTCTCCAAAGACTGTGTTTAAAAAAACACTTGTACTTCAGCAGGGCCGACGACCATAGCTGTTAAGCCTCTTTAAACAACAAGCATCATCATTTGTACTTTAGCTCTCGGAAAGACCTGTTTGATTGCTTCAAAAGCTACTACCTCGAAATCACTGTTTACTGTTTCTGGAGCCCATTCCGGTACTACTTCAAGGAAAGCGTCAAATTGGGCTGCTATAGGTAACCTTCTTCTTATGAGGAAGCAACGCAGAAACTGCAGGCGTAACATTTCTCTCTTTTCTAGTGCTTCCGAAATCTACGTGAACTGTGTACAATTGAACAAACGGCTCGCTAACACTTTTCAATACAATACATTCGTTTTGTTTCAATATTTCTTCCTCTGGAACTTGCAAGTGTTAATAACCTCTCACCTTCACAGTCGTCAGCTAGCAAGACATTATCGCCAGGATTAAAACTTGACTCATCATTAGTATGTCGCTAGGTCAGTGGCTTCTCCCGGGTACCTGCGATCCATCCCTTCCGGTCGCGTTGCGTTGCTAGCTGGCCTAGGGCTCTCTAAAGACTAGGTATGCTCGCCCGCCATTATGGTTCATTCGTGCACTACGTCGGTAAGGCAGTTGACAGTCTCAGCCTTATATATCCCTCTTTTTTACTGTTCTCGACGCTATAAAATAATGCTAAACTAACATACTGTAAAAATACTCATTTTCAGAATTACTCAGACGGTTACTCAATATGAATATTAATATATTTCGTACATTATTGTGTAATTTTTACTCCAGACTGTGATTGTAAAAGCAAGGTCGTTGATAATTTGCCTTTTAATAAAGTAACAAAATAGGCATGTACTCTCACTGGAGAAATATTAGAAAAAAATAGCTTTCTAATAAATCGGTTTTTTATTATTGTGTTATTGATAAGTAGGTAGGTTGCCATTAATGCTTTCACGGCCCGTACTTATAGACATGATATTGTATAGGCTTTTGGGCTTGTGCCGTGTCAAGAAAATAGGGTGAAATTCTTAACGTTTCGCAGAAAACTGTGCTCTGCGTCCTCAGGAGAATTCTCGACTGTCCACGAGAAAAGTCTCTTAAACAATGACACTTGTGAATTCGGAACGTTATAATAGAAGTAGAAGTGGAAATGGTACGTTTATATATGCCTCTTTTTTACTGTTCTCGACGCTATAAAATAATGCTAAACTAACATACTGTAAAAATACTCATTTTCAGAATTACTCAAACGGTTACTCAATATGAATATTAATATATTTAGTACATTATTGTGTAATTTTTACTCCAGCCTTTCTCGTGGACAGTCAAGAATTCTTCTGAGGACGCAGATCACAGTTTTCTGCGAAACGTTAAGAAATTCACCTTATTTTCTTGACACGGCACAAGCCCAAAAAGCCTATACAATATCACGTCTATAAGTAGATAGGTTGTTCGTAAGCTATGCGCCGCGGTACTGTCTAATGAAATAAGGGACACCGTGGTATTGATAAAGGCTACTGCCATTCTTAAATCGTGGAATTTGACGAGATAATCGGTCAATGTCGAAGATATATATAAATTGTGATGGAAGATTTTGATACCATATGATATCAGTCGGTATTTCATACTTGGGTAAAATTGACTCAGCGCTATTTTCAATGTTGTCGAAACAATAAGAAACATATTCTTCGAACAAAAATAACGCTGAAATGTGATGTGCGAAGACGAACACACCCAAGTAACTGGGATTCTTTAACTTTCTTTCTTCTAAAATTTAGTCCCTTTTCTTATTTACCAGTATTTAAAAAACATTCTATGTGCAAAATAAACTTAATTTTTGGTGAGTGTTTTTTTTACTAGTTGCTTTACGTCGCACCGACACAGATAGGTCTTATGGCGACGATGGGACAGGAAAGGGCTAGGAGTGGTAAGGAAGCAGCCATGGCACTAAAGTACAGCCCCAGCATTTGCTTTGTGTGAACATGGGAAACCATGGAAAACCATCTTCAGGGCTGCCGACAGTGGGTTTCGAACTCACTATATCCCGAATACCGGATACTGGCCGCACTTAAGCGACTGCAGCTATCGAGCTCGGTTTTGGTGAGTGTTATGAACCTCACCAGCTTATGCAGTTGTAATGAACAGAGGATTTTAATTTGTTCAACCGAACATGCATGAAACAAATGTTATGTTATTATAAATTACATTCGGGAAGAAAATAGGAATAGAGTAACTACTTCTATAGCTGAATCTTCTCTCCTAGCCTGAAGTATTGCACTAATTATCAGTTAGCAGTGACTTGTAAGGAGAGTGACCCACGAGCTGTGGAGATTATTGAAAATTTTTGACTTTGGCGAAGTAAACAGTACTTCTTTTTTACAGAGATTCCCCTGCTTTGATGAGAAGTACGTAGTATGATTTCTCAACACGACTCACCTTATTAAACTTCAAAGGATTGCAACATTGGTTAACTTGCTGTGGCAGCACATAAAAAAAGGATATTTAAGTAATATTTTACCAATTTACCGTTTCCTTTTGTTACAGTATTTACAAAACAATAACATTCCATTCCTTGCTTACATTTTTCTCTTCTTTTCCGAAGCAGTTCCATATATTTTACCTCGTTTCCGTACATTTTTTGGATGTCCACAACAGTATAGGATCGAATTTTGAAGAAGTGTGAAACAATTTTGTCTTTTAAATTACAGCATGTTGGAGAACATGTATTGGTATGTTTATCATTCAAAATTTTCTCCGTTACAAGATTTGCACCATTTTGCATTATATAATGCTTATAGTCCCTATAGAAGACCTCGCAGTTACAAATTAATCTCATAACTTCACAATTTGGTTTCTTTAGATCACCCCAATTTAAAACATACGAATATTTCTAAGCTTGAGTCAGAAAGCTCATAGTTTTAAAGCTTGTCTGCATATAGGCCTACGACAGATCTTGGTTTACAAGGATGCATTTGTTGTACTACCACCAACGTTAGACAAATTATTTCTGACAAATGAAGTTAGTTTTGACAAATACTGTACTGTGGTGTTTGGATGTTAAACTCCTGTTGCCGAGCTTCGGGGGCAGAACTGAATATTGTATGGTCAATGTGACTGAATTAAGGGGTGTAGTAATGTCAGTGGGAGCTGTATGCAGGTTTACGTCAGCAGTTGAAGTAGAAGATGTAGCAGAGGCAGTGGAGGTATGATGCAGACCAGAAGGGAATCAAAACAACCTGTATCCCGCAGTAGAAACATTACTACAATTAGGAGCAGAACAACCCACCATTATGTAGTAGATATCCACACAAATATAGCACTATTCCATCCCTGCACGCGGTGATTAAAGCAATACGTTCAATGTGACGACGCGATTGCCCGTAGGAGAAACTGGAGTTTGATCACATGGCCCATTGCGCATGTATGAACCAAAATGGCGGCTAAGCATACCCATCTTATAGAGCCTTAAGCTGGCCCATTACGAAACGTAACTCATTTATCCAGTTAACTGATCCGTAAAACCATGATAGACGAATGTTAGCATTTTTCTACGAATTTAGCTTCGGACCACCTGCAACTCGTACGAAACGCCACGAAACTCCTCGAATGGGGGCATAGTTCTTATTTAAGCTCAAGTCGGGCATGTCGTTACGAGAATTGCATTATTTCGCCAACATGTGGATCACGGTTGCCATCCGGCACTTGCAATGACTGAAGTGTTTGAACGTGTCCGACAAACAATGAGATGGTATGTGTGCATTTTGGCGCATGGTGGACATTTTGAGGACTTCCCTACTGGTTCACTAACATGGCGCAGGCTATTTGACATGGGATGTGTCAGGTAAAGCTCACATTTTTTCGAATGGAACAATGCCTACTGATATTAACAGAATAAAACTAGATTATTACCAAGACTTCACGTACATAGTTGGAAAGTCTGTAACTCGTAAACGATCGACCGTAGGGCATATGCTCTCAGGGACTTGTGTTGTTTTGGGGTGTACTAGTCCACCCTCACCCCCAATTACATCCCACATGTTTGACAGTACTATGTATATTCCAGAATAGAATATCATGGAGCTTCATGTGACTGTTCATGGGAAGTACAGATACAGTGACTTTTACGCTGGTCAAATTCCAATCATCGAATGATCCAATTTGTTTATATCTGTGGTTTATCATCTTCATTGACGACTGGCTCCTAGGCTGTGGGGTCAGTATGTGTGGCTTTCAGTTCAGAGGGCCCGGGGTTCGATTCCCAGGCGGCATGGAGACTGTAACCTTAAATGGTTAATTCACATGGCTCGGGAAATGGGAGTTTGAGCTGTCCCGAACACACCTGCAACTTTCACATAACACTATACACGTAGATGCTGCTCACCCACGTCGTAGTGTCTGCCTTACAAGAGCTGCACCAGGCTAGCAATAGCCACACAAAATTAATATTTTATTATTATCTTCATTTACCATACGCGTTTTTAATTATGAACTAATAATATGCATGAATTTTACTGCTATTCATAAATTTTCCGTACCGAGCTCGATAGCTGCAGTCGCTTAAGTGCGGCCAGTATCCAGTATTCGGGAGATAGTAGGTTCGAACCCCACTGTCGGCAGCCCTGAAAATGGTTTTCCGTGGTTTCCCATTTTCACACCACGCAAATGCTGAGGCTGTACCTTAATTAAGGCCACGGCCGCTTCTTTCCCACTCCCAGCCCTTTCCGTCCCATCGTCGCCGTAAGACCTATATGTGTCGGTGCGACGTAAAAAAACAACAAGCAAAATAAAATTTTCCGTGGGCTTTATGTCAGTTGTAACCTTTGCATTGCCGGTCGCGCGGTCCATCGGTACCTGGCGGTCCCGGGTTCGATTTCTGGCCACGTTAGGGATCTCTACCTGGGTCTCTGGGCTGGCTCGAGGTCCATTCGGACTATGCGAGGGCTATTGAATAGTGGAGAAGACTAGGAAAGGCCGAAGTAGAATTCCTGAGTTTCACGGGGAATGAGAAAGGTAAGGGATCAGCAGCCACAACATTTATTATATTATCTGAAGAAATAAAAATAAATAGTGGAAATTGTTTTGAAAATGAACAATGACTAAGTTTTAAGATCAAATACTGGGCACATGTCCCTGAGCCAAATGGCCACCGGCTATGCGCATGATATACATATACTTAAGAAAATGGAAATTGCAGCACCATGAAGGCATAGGTCGTTTGTGTTGATTTTCAAGATATGGAACGATGCCATGTAGGTATGTAAACGACCAAAGTTTCAGACCCATTGGATTGTTGCTACAGGTCTCCTCACGTGATTGGTCGCGGAGGAATCTATTCCAGTATACGGACTCTGGTGTAGCGTAGTTGACTTGCAGTCTGTGCAGTGAAGTGGTCCCCGTCAAACATGCCTCGACGACGGAAAAGAGCACGCTATCAACAACTGTCGCCGGTTGAGAGGGCTCGGATAATTGGATTGTGTGAGGCTGGATTATCGCTAAGGACTGTCGCTGCACGTGTTGGCCGACAGGCATCTACGTTACAACGGGTATGGCAGCAGTGGTCAAATGAAGGTACTCACACTCGTAGACCTGGCACAGGCCCAGCGCGACAGACAACTGTGAGAGAGGATCGCAGCATCATTAGGATGGCCCGGATGGAACCCCATGCAACAGCAGCGCAAATTCGAGCAACTGTGGCACCCCACGTTACACAACACATAGTTGGTAATCGCCTGCGTGCAGCTGGCTTACGAGCCCGTGTCCCTGCATAAGGTGTCCCATTGACCCCAAAACAGCGACGTGTAAGGCTGGCTTGGTGTCGAGAAAGATTGACATGGGTCGACGAATGGCATAGGGTCGTCTTTAGTGATGAATCGCGCTTTTGTCTTGCCCGCAGTGATCGCCATAATCGTGTGCACCGACGTACCGGGGAGAGGGGCTGCCTAGATCTTATTGTCGAGAGGCACACAGGGCCAACGTCAAGCATTATGGTCTGGGAAGCTATTGACTTTAATATGAAATCACAATTAGTGCTAGTTGAGGGCACTATGATTGCTCGACAGTACGTTGATAGGGTACTCAATCCAGTGGTTGTCCCTACGATGGCGAACATTGCTAAAGGGATGTTTCAGCAGGACAATGCCCGGGTTCACACTGCACGCATCTCCAGGGAAGCTCTCCACAACCTCAGAATGGCCCGCCAGATCCCCGGACCTCAGTCCTATTGAGCATGTGTGGGACATGATGGGTCGACAGCTGGCCAACCGTCCGCAGCCACCCACACATCTGGAACAACTGACCCGTGCAGTGCAGCAAGCATGGGCCACAATTCCTCAGGAAGCGATCCAGGGCCTTATTGACTCCATGCTCGACGAATTCATCAATGTATTGCAGCTCGTGGTGGGTACATCCTGTATTGATTGTTGTTCAAACTTGCGGTCAGAGGGACCTGAAAGTGTAATCATTGAATCACAACCGAACGCTCGTCCTGCATGTTCAATTGCAGTAATGTAGCACCACTCCTTCTGGGTGTTGCAATTTACATTTTCTTCACAGAGTGTATGTATATATATATAAGGCTTATGAAGCCTGAAAAAAAAACAGAATATCTCAAATAATTACATTAATTTGGAAGGCTGGTTCAAGCCAGACAGATATTAAAATTGAATAACATAACTAGGTAAATGAATATTAAGCTATCAAAAATTACGAATTTGGTATTAAAGAGGTCTCCATAACCAATGGATTCACAAAGATTGTAAATTTGATTACAAGGCTTGAATCGAAATCTCACAGCACTAAATTTTCCACCAGGGATATTATAAATTGAAAAAAATGTTGCTAAATATTAGACCAGCAGCTAAACAGTACGGCACTGCAGTGAAAAACAAAAAATTTCAAAGACAAACGAGCCTAATGAAAAGTCCTTTTCCAGAAATTGCCATGGCTGGCTAAAACAGCATCAAATATTCGTACGCAACGTGCGCAACTTTTTCCAGAACGCAAGTTCCAGGCTTCCATTAGTTACAAATCCGAAGTAAAATAGAAATGCTGCCCCAGCCAGCTGCGAGAGTGTCGAAATTGCGCTGGACGTATCATGCTGCAGTTCTACCAAGCGAGCCAAGCCGAGGTCTACGGCCTCGAGTAAGGTGTAACAAGATGCATGTCAGCGAAAGCCGCCTTCTCTAGTGCGTGCGGCGAAGTTTCTGCCTGGACGATGGTGCAGCATAAAAACTGCCGTTGAGAAGTGGCTGCGATTACGGTGAGATCCTTGAGGAGTGTGAGGGCTGCGTCCGGTAGATCTTGATTGAGGTAGTCCTTCAGTAGCACTGCAGAAGGTTCCAGATACTACATAAAGTAGTGGTGTAAGACTAACGGTAGTAATTACTCAAAAGTACATAAAAACCTTAACACAAAATACAAAAAAAAAAACGAGAAAAAGGAAGTCCAGAAAGAATATTATTAATGCTTTCCAATTAATTAATAATATAACAAAGGCACAGGCAAAAACCAGAAATGGCCAACGAAAAAGCAGGAAGGAGCGGAAGAATAAATTCCCGGTACCAATTTAAAATGATGCTGCCAGTGACGCAAACAGTCATGTCAAGGTGATGCGACCAATCAACAAGCAAGAAAAAATGACTTAAGTCAACGGAGAAGAGAAAGGAAATAGGCAAGCAGTAATTATCCAACCTGCGATATGATTGCCCGTCGAAGGGAACTTATATTAAATCTTTTTTTTTTTTTTTTTTTGCTAGGGGCTTTACGTCGCACCGACACAGATAGGTCTTATGGCGACGATGGGATAGGAAAGGCCTAGGAGTTGGAAGGAAGCGGCCGTGGCCTTAATTAAGGTACAGCCCCAGCATTTGCCTGGTGTGAAAATGGGAAACCACGGAAAACCATCTTCAGGGCTGCCGATAGTGGGATTCGAACCTACTATCTCCCGGATGCAAGCTCACAGCCGCGCGCCTCTACGCGCTATATTAAATCCACGAAAGGTTACCAAACCTAAAACTATTAAGGTAAGAACAACATATAACATAAATTCAAACAAGTAGGAGAGGTATGGAAATTAGTGAGAATTACCAACGAATCGTAGGATCATGGATGCATGAAATAAGGAGCATTATAACTAGGGCACGGATTCTTCAGCAATTAAATATTCCATTCCTTTACCTGTAGACAGCTGAAAATGAAAAAGTCGGCGAAATGTGGTTTCGATATTGTTATACCTGTGTTTCATTTTACATATTTCGAGATATATTTAAAAGTATTACATATTTTTACACATAATGTGAATAATATTTTTGTACATATCGATGTAATTATAAAAAAGAATTAAAAATTGTCAGTTGATTTTATTTGGTAGAATAAGCTATAGTTATGTCCCAACTTGCACCTACGAAATTGCCGTCCGACGCACAGCGACCGTGAAAAGAGATGACCCATTTCGGGTGTGTAGAAGAGTACCGAGATAACATCCACGAAGCGGATGGATGGATGGATGGATGGATGGATGGATGGATGGATGGATGGATGGATCATCACGAGAAAATGACAGAGCAAAATTTAATAAAAATCTTTATGTAAATTTGGGGAATTCAGCGCTAATCTTTAGGTTGTAAATAGGACTAATTTTATTCAGGATGAATGAAATGGTAGTTTAGAGGACGACCTGATTTTCTTGCGATCATTTATGTCCCGCATAGTTTTGCCGTACCTACTATGATAACAAAATTCATGAATTTAGACAATTTTTTGCTTAGTCCATATAAACGCCGACATCCCTAACATCGTATTAAATGACGATGGTGGTGGATTTTGTCGTGATTGTCTTAAGGAAAGACCTGCGTGGGCATCAGCCCAAATGGACATGGAAAATTGTGAAGATGATTATCAAAATGAGAAACAAGCAGTATAAGAACGATTGCTTGAAGAATAAGGCAAAAGGGAGTTGTGAATGTAGGGTGAAGGACTTCCTTTGCATTAGATGTTCTATTATCACAGAGTCGGAAGGAATATCGAATATGGAAAGCTCATAAATATGATATTCAATGATGTTACATTAGCTACTCTTGCCAATCATCCCCGACAGATGGGATGAATCCCTAGTAGAACATCCTTCCTGAGTACTGGCGGGAAGTAGCTGGAGAATTAGAAAACTTTCTTTTTTAGCATGCCATTGCTCTGATAACTACTGGTACGTGACACGGTATTAAGCATAGAATTCCGGCTATTCGATCTCTGCTGTGGGGTACTTGTTACAAACGAGGAGCGTGCAAATTTAATAGAAAACGCCAGAGCAGTGTTCACCGCTGTCTGTGGCCGGGTCATTCCAGCTGTGGAATTTAGAACTGTTAGAACGCCAGGGTTCGTGAATTAGTAGCACATGCTGTCTCATCTATGCCTACTTAATTACAAAATAAATAATTTTTAACACTTTACAAAACATGGATGATGCATGTTTGGATGGTGAATCATTATTAATGTCCTTTCAAATTTCTTAGCCTCTAAAGAGAGTAGTTAAGGTTAGTTCGACAATTGAATGGTGGGTATAGGTAAACAATTGACATTGTCACTAACCTTTCTTAATGAAGACCGCGGGATGTTTGAAAATTAAAAGTTGTAATTCCTTGAAAACTGAAGCCCTTGGCAACTAACTTTTTTTTTTGCTAGGGGCTTTACGTCTCGCCGACACAGATAGGTCTTATGGCGACGATGGGATAGGAAAGGCCTAGGAGTTGGAAGGAAGCGGCCGTGGCATTAATTAAGGTACAGCCCCAGCATTTGCCTGGTGTGAAAATGGGAAACCACGGAAAACCATTTTCAGGGCTGCCGATAGTGGGATTCGAACCTACTATCTCCCGGATGCAAGCTCACAGCCGCGCGCCTCTACGCGCAGGCAACTAACTTGATATCAACAGTCGCGTAAACCTAAAAGCTCTTTTGAAGGACATCATTGTCGTGGGAATAGTTCTTGTAAGTAGATTGATTGGGGGAATAATAATAATAATAATAATAATAATAATAATAATAATAATAATAATAATAATAATAATAATAATAACAATAATAATAATAATAACAGAATAAGACCCTTGGGGTGAAATAAAATTTTAAATAGTCACCTTGGTGCCATTTAGTGGTGACAGCTGGAATTCCGTCAAGGTTACGTGGTGTTCCATGTACAAATTTATTAACCTGCCAATACGCCTTTCTTTAACTTCTGGTGTTACCACCTAGGAGCTTGTCTGAGAACTTTAGGGAGAATTATATCTGTTAGAGTTTCGCATATTTTCCTTTTTTAACATGAAGTTGTCACTATCTGTGCCCAATCAGCGGCCAGCCCGCAGCAAATATAAGGGCGCTGATATAGCCCACCAATGTCGTCTAGTTTGGGGACTGTGGAGCCGGGTGGTGGGCCGCCATGGAGGGCAGTGGCAAGGTAGGTTAAAAGATCCTTAAAACGTACTTTATCCGATGGCAGACGGAGATAATAATTCTTGATCTGCCATATAAAGTTGGTGTACGAAGTTGTTAACTTTATATTTCTATATCATCATGTAAGCTTTTTTTCACTTAATTTGTCTTCTTTTCCTATTCTAATGTAGTTGCCAACCAATGGCTACAATTTTATTAAGGAAGCACGAGGGTGGACCCCTCTTCCAATTTAACATTTTTTTCTGTGACTAGGATTTTCTGAAGTTAACCTAATTTTCTTTTTTGTCTGTAATGTCCAACTTTCCTAGTCACATCCTAGTATGGGCTTAACCCCTGTGTCCTCGGGCTTCCGTGCCCCGTTAAATGCTGTTTTTGTTACTCTATTCTTGGGAACCGTCAATTACGTTTTTTGTTTCCCCGTTCAACTTGTTATTGGCCTTTTCTAAATGTAAATGTCGATCTTGTCCGGTAAACTCTTCTAACATTGCATACTTAAAGTTTGAGCCTAGCTCGTGCTTACTTTTCCGTGAATTTTTCTGTCCTCATTTTACATGTATCTATTTTACCATGTTAATAGGGCAACGAATGTTTACACGGTGCTTAACCAATAATTAATTGCATCAAGACCGACCTTGTAATTATTATGAAAAGATGAAAACATAAATTCTTCTCTTGTAGGTTCTAGTGCTGTACTCTATTAACGATTTTGGTGTTCTGTTATCTTGTAATTTTCCTTTTGTTAATCATTGTTGTCTTCAAAATTATAAAAAAAAGGAAAGGGATAAGATAAGGGAAAGAAATCATTTATATTTAATATATATTCATTGTTGATACTGCACCCGTTGTACTAGTCAACAGCCGAAGAACATTGAAACACCTCATGGGTGCTCAGTTCGCAAATAGGAAGCCTAAGTAAAATAACCAAGGATGTGGCATGCATAGGAAAATGAATTGAAATTGTGGCATATAATAAAGAAAATACAGAGTAAAATTCACATATGGCATGGTTTATTAACAACAACAAAAATCTCAGATTGTCATCCTTTAATAATTATGATTGTGGAAATGATCGCTAATAAAATTAAAAACGCAGCTCTTGACATACAAACAAAATAAATCAAATGGGGTGGTACATGATTTTTCGCCCTATCTTACCCTAACAAGTCACAGTTACATGTTGATTTCGATAATTTTGTTCAGGTAAACAGATTTCATTTAATTAACTGAAAGCTATGGGTTCTGATGATCCACTCTAAAATATTATAAAGAAGAAAATAAAATTGAAATTTGTACGATAATCATATAAATTTTTCAATTATTTACCCAAAGTTTAAATTTTACCATGACATAATTTGATGCTATAATTTCTCTTTAAATTTAATCGACTCAACGAAATAATTATCTGTTCAGTTACCAGTCGCTTACTGGATTAGCGAAATTAAAAAAATGAAGTAAAGTCTGGAAATATCATGATAGTCATTTGAAATGATCTGCCTGACATAAAATCTAACTTCTAAGACACCATATGCGAATATGAAAGAAAGTAACACTGCCCACATAGAATAACATCTGAGACAATAAGATAATGTAAAGAGCACTAATTCCAAGATATTCCAAGATATACCACTCGATTCATACATTCGAGCCATCCGGCCTATTGAAACTGTCACAATGCATAAGAAATTTCCTTTATTATTATTATTATTATTATTATTATTATTATTATTATTATTATTATTTTCCTTCGCCACACCTACGGCTCAGCTGCTTCATCCATCGATCCACTGTGTACCATAATAATAATAATAATAATAATAATAATAATAATAATAATAATAATAATAATAATAATAATAATAATAATAATAGTAATAATAATAAAAATAATATAACGTTAAGGTAATTAAACACACGACACTGGTAGCGTTAAATTTTAAAACTAATGTTTGTTGATTACTACTAATTGCTTGCATACTCCACAGTCACGCCACCAGGACCTCAACTTACGCTACACAGTACACACAATCGGGGAGTGTCTGTACAAAAGGCATTATTTCCACTATAAGAAAGTTGTGGAAAAACGCAAGGAACGTTAAATAAAAGCTACATGCAACGTACCGATGATCGGGAATAGTACAAATAATGAAGTCTTGGTTGTTCATGGCATTAGATAATATTCGACCACTGTATTGCATATGAACGAAATAATGAACATTAAAAAAAAACAACAGAAATCACATCTTTTTGAACAGACACTCCTCAGTTACACCGGTTCGCGCTCTCTCTGCTCTCACAGCTCAGTCACACTATTTAATCAATTGATCGCTTACAAACTAAAGCAATCACACTGCAAACTCTTCCACAACTCTCACCTATATACTAAGTCAGTTCCACAGGTATTCTCGCTGTGGGCCGATGATCCAAATGTCCGGCCGTTTAAAGAAAAACAACATGTATTCAAGCTGTACACAAACGTAGCCTCTTTGTTCACAGCCCGCACATCACTCTGTTGCAAATCTGTATTGCAAACATTGTCCGTACACTCACAACGAACTTCATTCACTGTCTCTTGCCGACTTCTGTCACGCTGCTCCAGAGGCACACACGTTCATTAACAGTTGCTGGACACAAGAGACTCAATTCCTCGATGACAGACAGAACAGAACGAACACTCATCTTTACGGACAGAACACAGACTGACTCCTCTACTCAAACTGAACCTCAACTCGAACTGAACTCAAGCTGAACCGTCGCTGTACACTGACTGACCCAGTGCTCTACAGCACTCACTCTCTGGCTGGAATGAACCAATGACAAAACTGAGCCGTCATTGTGAACTCCACGGGAGAACTCACACAGAGCACTTCACGCGGTGTTCGCACAGAGCACTCCCTCAACTCTCTGACTGAACTCAACTCAATACTCGTCGGCTCGCCTTAAATACGGAGGCACGTGGCTCCAGAACAGACGCGCAGAACACTCTCGGCCTCCCCAGTTGTGCCTAGATGCGCCCAGGGAGATGTCAAAAAGCCTAGATTTTCATTCCTCGCTCCCTCCTGACTGGCTGGTTGCCCGGCGATCGGGCGGAGCCACTAACTCGGTGACGTCTTTATCGGCCGGGGCCAGGCTAACTTCCTCCTCCCAGATCTTAAAACAGAATGGCGGGCACCGTCAAATTAATAATAATTATCATCATAAAATACATAGTGAGGTCACTTAAGTGCAGAAAATGAATCAGATTTCATTCTCAACTTTCCCGTGGTGTTTAAAGAAATATTGCGGTACACCGCATTAGATGGCACAGGTACTCTGGGGCGTCGTTTTTCATAATACCTCCCATTTAGTGCATTAATACTGTTATGGGGTCATGCGAGTGTCAGCCCTATCGCAGCCCCCTTTGGTATTTCCTGGAAGGAGTGAGTGATTGAGTCAGGTCGTGGACCTCCCAACCAGCCTAATTATATATTATGGTCTCTCCTTGTACTGTGCTTTTCGCTTGGTGTCTCCGTTGATTTTCTGGAAGGTGAAACTAAAATGGTCCTATTCCGCACTCACTCCGAAGATATTAGAACTACATCTTCAGACATGAGAAACAGAAATGAGTATTGTGAGTGTGTCATCGTGGTGGAATGTTAAGGGTAGTGTTGGAGTTAAGAGTTGTCGTTGTTTAGTAGCTGGTGTTGAGCCGTGTTTTTGGTTGTCTTGCCGTGTGATATGTACTGAGTAGTTCAGTGTGTGGGGCAGTCACGTGAGTGTATTGTGGAAGTTATCGGTCTTGTCTGCAGTCAAGCCATGCGAGCAGTAGTCGTGTGTTGTGAAATTCAGCAGACGTGTAACCGAACCCAGTTACAGGCAACTACGGGATGGAGTGACTGATGCGTGTGAATCGAAGTGAAAAGTGGGGCTTGTCAATCAAGATTACGGATGGTTCGCCAGTTCCACATAAATATCAGCAAGCCGGAGATCTTCCACAAAGTCAAGAGACTTTTGTAAGTAGCCAGTAATTAGTGAAGTGTTGTCATTCAGTGTCAAGTATAGTAGTGTATGTGCGTGCGTATGGGTGGGTTTTAATTGGATCATCTTCGATTAAAATAGTTCAACAAAACAGTGTTGCATTCGTAATGATACTCTCTTGCACATTCATATAGGTTGACATAAAATTAAGAAGAAATGTGTTAAGGAATATAATCTGTTTGACCAATCATGTCTAGCCTCGCCAAACTTTGCATGCAAATTGCATTTAGACTTCACAAGACATGAAATTCTTTTTAGTAATGTAATTGTTAAGATATTAGAAAACATCTTTGAAAATGTTCAAAGTAGGTGAGAGATTACAAGCTCGTGTTTTGGAGCATAGAGTTTTAAGAAAGTTGTACTCTTCAAATGGAAGAAATTAGAGATTTTTGTACCACAAATTTATTTATTTGTTTATTTAAATATTTGCGCACGTAATGAGTTACTTCAATTTCATGACTTGTTAATTAGTAGCTATCCATTAGTGTTATGTTCAACGATATTTCCTAATGTTATAATGATTACCATACTAATGCTTAGCTTAGTTATGAATTTAAAGTAACTCATTACCAACGCTAATATATAAATGAATAAGTACGTAAATAAATACATTTGTAATACAGATATTTCTAATTTCTTCCGTTTGAAAAAATGTACCTTTCTTAAAACTCTGTGCTCCAAAACACGAGTCTCTATTACCTCACTAATTTTAATACTGATGTTATTTCTCCAACGTTTTTTACTCACAGCTTATTTCCTTATGTTCCAATTGTGAACAGAATGGAATTTACTTGGCGTGACACCAGGTCAGAGCCTTCCTGGTGAACAAAGGATTTGCATTCCGGCCTGGCCTGTGGCAGCGTGCTGCTATGTGATGCGAGCCTGTCATGTTGAATGGAGAGGAATAGCATACGTCAAATTGACTCTGATTAAGTGAGCTTAGTAAAAATAATGTTGACAAACGATTAGTCAATTGGATTTTAAAAAGTTTCGTGCAGAATTATTATTCATTTCACCTTACAGTACACTTGAGAAGACAGCGCGATGTGGACCGTATATTTGTTCACTTTGATTTCACTGACAGAGGACGAATTTTCAGTAAATGACCTTTTATATTTAATTAATTTAACTGTTGAATTCCATTCTTTGAACCAAGAGCCTTCCTGCTCTACATTTCACGTAGTGATGAAGATGGAGTGGAATAGTTATAATGTCAGAGGTTTTGGTATTTCATGTCGTTTCATAAAAACACAGTGGACATGTTTGCCATCTATTTCCCGCATCCTTGTTGGGATCATCAATTAGTGACCGATTACTGAACTTGGCAATCTAATTGTGCAATGGTTGTACAAGCACAATCTGAGTTCTGCATATTGGATTTTGAACCTCTCAGTGTTTTACAGTTGTATGTTACTAATTGTATAGTACCTTTATTTTCTCCTGATCCATACAGAATTCTCCCAGTTAGATCATTTCGCTGGAGAAAATAAAAATAACCCACAAAAACCAACAAGGTGTATGGAGTTAATCTACGTCTTATGGCACGTGTGCCTGCATGGGTGAACTACGTCTTCCCTCCGTCGTAGATAACCAGCAAGCTGGGGACGAAGCGCCTCTTACAAGCCACCAATCTCCTGTCCAACAATCATTCTCGTCTCCCTTCTCCCCTCTCCCCTTCTCTCTTAAGTATCCAGTAGCAAAAGAGGTCATCATAAAATAATGCTTGCTTAAGGTAACATGTACTTACCGCAACACTCCCAGCTGACTTGATGCTCTCCAGCCTTACGGATAGCCACTAATAGCTGGTTTATGTCCAACCTACCCTTCGTTCCCTTGTATCTACAATCCTTCCAAAATCTTTTGGATAGACAATTCAGCTGTCTAGTATCACCCATGCAGACATACCCTCTGACTTTCCCAGTTCGGATAGCTAGGGGAGCACCCTCCCAAACGTATTTTCTTATGCTGAATTAAAGCACACCTAACATTTATATGTAACACATTGTCTTTCTGTTAAGGCAGCTAATTGACATACACAGGCCTTTCTCACTACATCTAAAATCTATTTCTTACCATTTAACAAACTGTCTCGACACTCACTCATAGCAACTGGAGTATTTTAATACTACCGGTATACAGTTCCTTACACACTTCGTTACACACTATATACAGATGAAGCTACTTTTTTCTATCTACTCACAACTCTTACCACAAACTTTCCTTTACACTCTTTACACAAGTCTTCCTCACTACATCTAAAAATCTGCTTATATTTGTTGGACGTGTTCTTCCTTCCTTTGATCAACCACCCTATGACTTTATGATAATTACCTTCCTGTTTTAAGGCAGCAAACTGACTCTCATTTATGACTTTTTTTCTAATAACTGGAGTTCCCTTACATCCTTTTAACTAATGAAAATCATTTCGTTTTTTCACCACACAACGTACATATCGTGTTGTCCTTTTCCAATGACCACTCTTTATTCATATACATACCCAACAACCACCATATCAGACCTCTTCTTGCCGTTCTGTTAACTTTTCCTATCTGCACGTTAATCTCTTGGCTTTTTCTATTTAACATCCTGAGGGATGATCTACTCCTGTATTCTGCCTCCAGCTCTTGCTTTTGAATATCCTTCACTCTTTTTACAATATTCTTTCAATTTGTTCCTTTATTCTTTACTCAGTCTCTCTCCTGGTAATGTCCCAAACCCAGCTTCTGCAAATTACTTTTCACCTTATCTAAGCAATATTCTCCATACCTGCTTTTAATCTGCAGGAGTTGACTTTCCTCATCTCTTTTCAAACTTAACCAGTTACTTATCACTCTCGTTTGGATATCTACATTTATGCATTCATTGCACATTAATCTTGCTCCAGCACTGGCCACACAGTGAGGGAGGCCCATTACAATTTTACTAAATTTCCTACCTGATTCAACACTTCATTCTCCCTCTCTAGCCCCCATATCTCGACCCCATATACAATTCTGCTTTTAACTACCGTTCGAAAAACCATTCTCTGGATCGTGTTCTCAATGCTCAGGAACTTATTTTCTAATATCCTGTTACCGACAGTGCAGCTAATCCTTTCCATTTGAATTGTTTAATTTGGTCGGACCACTTCCAGTTTCTACTTTTAAGTATACCTAGATACGCTAGGGTGTCCGATGCTTCAATTATCTCATATTTTATTGCCTATTTTCTTTCAGCCTTTCTTTTCCTATTTTTGAACACACCATCACATTTGTCTTACTACTATTGATTTTCAACGACCAGTTACTGGCATATTCCACCACCTCATGAACACTTTTATGTAGGCCTCCGGCTGACATCGCCAACAAGAGGGCATCATCTCAGGCTCGGAATCTCTTGCTGCCCTAACACAGGACGAGCCCATTTTCCCCCACCATGTCCTTTTAATATATCGTTAATGAATAACAAAAATAATATGGGAGATTATTTGCAAACATTTCTCAACCCTATTTTTGACTCACTGCATTTATTTACTAACCCTTCTTCAATTCGAACACTACAGTAAACCTGTTCATATACTGCCTCAAGCGTTTTTCTTATCTTTTTGGAAACCCGTATCTGGCCTAATCTCTTGAATAATGCCCCCCCCCCCCTGCTCACTGTGTCGAAGGCCTTTTCAAAGTGTACCGTAGTCATATACAGTTTACCTCATTTGACATTACATATTTATCTATTATCGTACTCACTATCACGATATTATCCATAGTCTTTCCTTTCCTGAATCAACCTTTGTACATCGAAAGTATGGACATCTCCCCCGCTCTATTTCTCAACCTTGCAAAACACCGATGTTATGCTATTTAATCGCACTTTCAATTTTCACAGCGCTACTGATACCTCATCTTCCGTTAACTTTTCATCCAGGACAGCACTACCGAGCTCTGCCTCCCACCCCATCTCTCTTGTCAACCCCTCCCTATTCCATATGTCACTTCCACCACAAAATCTATGGAAATATTGGACCCATCTTTCATAATATAATTAATATTGAACTCTCCTTGCCTCCTCTCACCTCTATATATTATGTTTACTCTTTCCCACACCATATCACTTTGGTTATTTTAACAGTCCCTAAGTATTGCTTCCGCCTGTTCCTTCCGCCATAACATTTTCCGTTCTACTAACATGTCCTTATACATCTTCCGTAGCCTACAAAACTCCTCTTCTCCACCACCCATTCTTCCCATACACCCTTAAAGCCCTCATCACCTCTCTTCTCATCTCTCTACATTCTTTATTGTACCACCCCTCGCCTCCTTTTTTGCTCTACATCTTATCACACGTGATACACTTTTGAGCAGTTTTTCTAATAATTCTAAGGCCATATCCACATTATTACCTCCAGCGCTACTTCAATGCCACGTCTGATGATTTAGAAGTTCTCATCTAAGTAATTACTTAATTTCTCTTTGGCTGGTCCGACCATTTATATTAAATTTGACTCGTGCCCATCCCTCTTCCTTCCCGCCCCTTACCCATCTTCTCCTTTTCCTTCATCTTCCTCAAAGCAATACTGTATATACCGGCGCGTGGGATGATTCTGAGCAATCTACTACCTCTATCTTATTTATTCTATCCAGCATGTATCCCGAACTAACCATCAAGTCAATTACTCTGCTTCCTAGCGTCGATATGTATGTCCTCTTCCCTTTCTCATTCTCTCTCCACCATCCATTCAAAATATGCAAATTTCCTGCCTCACAGGAACCCAACATTTTATTACCGTAACAATTCTTCTCTTTATCCTCACTCCGTCTCTCTCCTCTCATTACTTCCATCCCCTCCTTATTGTATGAAGGACTTAAAATACCTATCCTCGAATTCCAGCCCCAATTAAAATCATCTCACCTTCTTCATATTTTCTCTAGTCATTTTCCTATATCTTCTATTAATTCCTTAAAATGTTACGATTTGCATATGCCGATCTTATTGGATGATTATACAGAAAAGCCAGACATACCTTTCTAACCTCATCCCTCCCATTTTAAACCTTATCCACACATCATCATCCATCTCATTCGAAATTTCTTCTATTAACTTTATTAATTCTTCGTTAGCTAATATCGCTATTCATCCTGGATTTCTTCCCTTCATCCCCTTTTTTCCGCTGTAGTCCTTACTACATACTCCTTCCATACTAAGCCTCTACCTACTGCTAACCACGTCTCCAAAAAGCAACAATATCTAAACCCTCTACCAACTCCACCACTTCATCATTGTCCTACTTAATAGACACCCCTTCAGTATTTACAAAACCCACTTTCCATAATAGTTATCTCTTAGCCCCTTCCCCTTCTCTTCTTCCTTTTCTATCCTTACTTCCCTCTATAGTATTTGTGGTCATACTTCTAGTTACTCTCACTTTCCCAATTTCATCTGCGTTCACCACCTTTTTACCATGTCCACACTCTCTTTACCCACCTTTGTCCTGTAGCCCCTTATTTTTCTTCTCGCAACGTTCATTTAGACTTAGCTTCGTACCCTACCTATTGATTCACGTCTTTTTTCTTCTCTCTCCTCACATCCTCTTTTCCACGTCGTCCCCCGGCTGCTCTAATCTTGCCATCTCTGGCTCCACGTGCTGCATATTCAGCAGTTCTTCATTTCTCGATCTTGGTGTGCGGTGAACCTCGCACACTTCCGTAATATCACTCTCCTCTACGTCATCGCTACTTCTCCTTATCGTGACCTACCTCACTTCTCCCTGCACCATCTGGGTCGCCCACTGCTGGTGTTGATGTTCTTCATCCATTTACATTAACCGACCTACCGTCCATGTACGTGACCATATTCCATTCGCGACAACAGCACTCAAATATATGCTTTAAGGCCGTGTTTTCTTGCCTCCCTTAAATGCTTGCTAAAGTTTCTGTTCTCCTTAATGGCTTCACTCTCCATCTCCCATCTTATCCACACTTTATCTCCTTTTAAATTACTAGCATTCTTTATCACAATGTCCGTCATCAATGTAGATAATAATATCACTCTAACGGGCCTCCTTCCCTTAACTTTCTCGACCCGATGCACATCGTCTATATCAACTTCACTAAAGTTAATCTTCATTCTATCCTGCACCACTTACACCACTTTGTTCACTAGTTCCACTTAACTCTCTTCTTCCTCTTCTTGCACACCATAAATGAAAGTAATTTTCCTCAAAATTTCTTGATCACCCCGCATTACCAATCGCTTCGCTTCCCTCAGATCTTCCTCTAAACCTCTTACCTTATGCTTCAATATTTCTAGCTCATCTCTATCACACTCTGCTTCCTCCTTTACTTTCCTCACATCTTCCTTAATACACAGATTCAGGTCCTTAAACTCCTTAGATCGCTCTAGAAACATTTTCCTTATTTGCTCCGTCCGATATGACTCTCTTATCACCTCTTTTATCGCTTCAAATTCCTCCAATCGAATGGAACTCACTGGACCAGGATCCGGATTAAATTCAACTCCCCCTATTATCAACAACACAAACACCACCGCCGCCACAAACAGAGCTGCTAACATCTCCACTTTCTCACTATTTATCTTCACTCTTCTCTCCCTTCTACATTCCATTTTACAGTGACAGCTACATATCGCTGCCCTGTATTGTCCCAACGTGTTGCCCAATACTCCGCGCTCAACTCAGCATGTCAGCACTCCTTGCTTACACAAACACTAATGAGTTGTATGTTGTTAAGGTAGGAAGTACGAATTATATTAACAGTTGTTTCATTGTACATAAATATGTCATAAAAAGGGGAACTGGCTTGATTTATTAATGGCACTAATCAAGGTTCTTGGTGCAAAGTGGAGGAACAAACCTATTCATTTCTCCTCACAACCTCGACAAGCGGGGAAAAAATAAAGTCTTTCGGTTGTCCTAGGTGATTTTCTAGGCTAAATCGGTGGAAACAATTGTTTTTACAAATTTCCATCATACATGCGAATTCCTAGTTGCCTGACTTTCTCCAATGGTTTAATTTCAATCCCCAAAGAAGTTATTATTTCTTGTCCTTCCCTCTTTTTCATTTTTTTCTATTTGCTTTACGTTGCATCGACACAGGAAAGACTTACGGCGACGATGAGATAGGGAAGCCATAGGAATGAGAAGGAGGTGGTCCTGGTCTTTATTAAAGTACAGCCACAACATTTTCCTCCTATGCAAATTGCAAACAACGGAAAACCATCTTCAGGGCTGCCGATAGGGGTATTCAAACCTACTATCTCCCGGATGCAAGCTCACAGCTGCGCGCCCTAACCGCACTGCCAACTCGCCCTATTTTGTAATATTTATTATTTGAAACATTCAATTTCTTCAAAGAACTTACCAGGCATAAAATTTCAAACGCTAAGGAAACCATCCATCAGTTCATAGAATGAGACACGATGCGTTTCCTTAATGTAGGCCTTCTGTCTTTGTTTTTCAAGTTAAAATAGCCAGTTCAGCACACAATCTCGTGACAAGCATCATATTTGCCTTCGATGTTATTGAGCGTATAATGTTAATGTACCCGTTTCATGATGCAAACATTTAGAACCCGCCCTTCAAAAGAGATGATTTAAAGAAATTTACAATTGTGACTGATTTTGTTTAGGAGTTAAGACAAATGTTCATTGCAGAACCTCACAATTATTCATTGCTTATGTCAAGGACTAAAGACAGTAGTATAATTGGATGGTTCGGGCGCCTCCTCCTCCTCCCGCGGGAAATTCGAATTTTGGCGGGAAATTTGAATTTTGGCGCGAGAGTTGAATTTGTAAACAAATCCACGTGTTTTTGACAGACAACAACGTATCGCTAACCTCAGTGCAGCCATCTTGACGGACCTAAACGTCAGTGTTACCAACTTAACCTCACTAGCGCGAGATTTGAATCGGTAAACAAATCCACGTGCTTTTAGACAGCTGTCATCCGCCATCTTTAAACTACAGAGTACCATGCTGCCCTCTTTATCGCAGTAGCTGCAAATTCGTCACCTGTCTTCTGCAGTGCTGCCATCTTGGGGGGCTAAACCTTAGTGCTACCAACTTAACCTCACTAGCGCGAGATAAACAAATCCACGTGCTTTTCTGACAGCTGTCATCCGCCATCTTCAATCTATAGAGCACAGTGCTGCCCTCTTTAGCTACTTACCTTTGAAATGTGGTGGCAGATAATTTGAAAAATGCTTTTTGACAGTAGCCATCTTTGAGCACCGTGCTGCCCTCTTTAGCTAGATACCTGTGGTGGCAGACAATTCCACGTGACAGCAGCCACCTTTGAGCACAGTGCTGCCCTCTTTGTGGTGGCGGGAAATTCCACGTGCTCTTGTTTGGAAACAAACTCACGTGTTTTTTTCTGACAGCTGTCATCCGCCATCTTGCATCACAAACCTCAGTGCTGTACTCTTTAGCTAGATACCTTTGAAATGTGGTGGCGGCAATTTGAAAAATTCTACATTCTCTTGTTTGGAAACAAACCTATGCGCTTTTTTGACAGCTATCATCCGCCATCTTTAATCCAGAGAGCACCGTGCTGCCCTCTTTAGCTACTTACATTTGAAATGTGGTGGCGGCAAATTCCACGTGCTTTACAAACCCATGTGCTTTTCTTACAGCTGTCGTCCGCCATCTTTAATCCAGAGAGAACAGTGCTGCACTCTTTAGTTGAAATGTGGTGGCGGCAAATTCCACGTGCTCTTGTTTGGAAACATTTTCTACGTGCTCTTCAGCTGTCATCCACCATCTTTAATCAAGAGAGCACCGTGCTGCCCTCTTTGTGGTGGCGGATAATTTGAAAAATTCTTTTTTGACAAGCAGCCATCTTTAATCCAGAGAGAACAGTGCTGCCCTCTTTAGCTACTTACCTTTGAGGCCGTTAATTTGAAAAATTCTATTTGACAAGCTGCCATCTTTAATGAAAAGAGCATCGTGCTGCTATCTTGCGGGTAATTTTTATGTCACAGCTGTCATCCACCATCTTGCATTGCTAACCTTAGTGCTGCCCTCTTTAGCTACTTACCTTTGAAAAAATCTATTTGACAAGCTGTCATCCGCCATCTTGCATTGCAAACCTCAGTGCTGCACTGTTTAGTTGAAATGTGGTAGCAGATAATTTGAAAAATTCTTTTTGACATGCAACCATCTTTAATCAACAGAACACCGTGCTGCTATCTTTATCGTAGTAGCGAGCAATTTAATATCTAGATGCTTTTCTAACAGCTGTCATCCGCCATCTTGCATCGCAAACCTCTGTGTTGCACTCTTTAGTTGAAATGTGGTGGCGGATAATATGAAAAATCTTTTTGACAAGCGGCCATCTTTAATCAACAGAGCACCGTGCTGCCATCTTTAGCTACCGCCATCTTACATCGCTTACCTCGCTGCTGCACTCTTTAGTTGAAATGTGGTGACGGTAAATTCGAACAAGTTTAATCATACATCGGTGGAGCTAGAGTAAGAACGTGCTGCAGTGATGACGTCATCATGCATGTTTAGACTTGTCCGTTTTCTTAAGAGTAAGTCGATGTAAAGGAATGCAATAAGTATGCATCATAAAAACAAGAGTTTGCATGTGCTGCAGTGATGACATTATTGTAGGTGCGCATGTTTAAACCCGTTCGTTGACTAAAAGCTTTAGTCTTCAAGAAACAGTGATAGAGAGTAGAGTGCAAACATGACGAAAACATTAATAGTTGATGTGCAAGGCTTTAAAGTAAACGGAAACAAATTTGTGTTTAAAGAGGTGGCTGTGTTAGATTGCAGTGTGTTGTGGGCACCAAAACTTGTTAGTTTAGTGTTTAGCCCACCGTTCCCTTACTGTTTGCAAACAGATGAAGATAAAAAGCAGACTCAGTGGACTGAAAACAATTTAGGTTTGAAGTGGGAAGAAAAAGGAATAATTTATCGTTTTCTACCTTTAATGATGAATGCACATTTGTCAAGAGCAGATCTTGTTCTTTTAAAGGGTTGTGAAAAGAAAGAATGGTTGCGTGATTTTCTACCATCATCGTGTGAAATTATCGACATGTATGAATTGGGGTGCCCATCATTTAAAACTCTTCCGAAAGAGCATAGTAGAGAAACAAGTAGACAGTCTTTACAACATGTATGCATGCTCTTTGATTGGTTGTGTTGCAGTGCATGCCGGGAAGTGAACAACATATGTAAACTGCAGTGTCGAAATAACCTTACTGTAAAAGAAACATTTGTAAAGACATCATGTCATTTCTAACAGATACTAAGTGTAACGCAGTTGAAAAGGCGATCGTAAAGTTTTATGCATGCAAAAAGAAACTAAACACTTTTACTGGAGAAGAGTTAAATGCATTACCAAAGGCATTTTTGGTTAATGTAGCTCCGAATGCTGTAAAGAAGATTTGGGATAAGGTGCCTCGTGAGTGGACTCAAGATCCTGTTTTGTCAGAGCTTCAAACGTGTAGTTTACATCATGAACGCGTGAGTTTAGGTAGAAGACCTTCTGTGAGACAGTGCCGTACATGTCAACTAATTAAACTGTATCACGGACCTAAAACTAACGAGTTGTCTTCGCTTATAAACACTTATCATGGCTGTGGAGAGAGTAAACAAGGAAAAGGTGAAGAAACGTGCTGGAAAAAAGATGAGGAAGCATGTTGGGCGTGGACTCATCAATAGAGTGATTGATCTTCTTTTCTTCGTGCTTCATCTCCACTGCGGCCCTAGAACACGTTCGCCTGACACGTAGTTACATGCTGCCTGCATAGAGTATGTCGTGTAGCTGTTAAAATCTGCTTCGTAAAGTTATGCTGTGTGTGTGTGTTATTACCTAGTGCTTTAGAAGGTAGCAGTACTTGTTGATGCAATAAAACGAAAACTGAGTGACATAGACCGTAAAATAGACAAAGGATAAAAATGTATATATATTCTAAAATAAATATGAATTGTCAAAACATATTACAGGTGTTGTTTAATCCTACAACATGTCCTAGTGACTTAGAAGAAAGGAAACGTAGAGGATTAAAAGAAAACACACATAAGATTTAACGTACATCCTCTTTATTAATCCATGAATTAAAGCTGTTATGAAAACCAAGCCATTTAACATACAGTTTATTGCCACGACGTCGAATAACACGTTCAACTAAATTGTGATCAGGATATTTTGTTTTCTGCAGTTCTTCGATGTAGAATCGTCCTTCAATAGGCTGTCCTCTGAGATCGCGAAGTAAATACGTAACTGGGTTAGTAAGCTTAACACTTCTGATTTGAAAAATTTCAGTGCTCCAGTTAGGTGTGTATCCTTTTGCAAAGATAGACTTGTGTTTGCTGATGCGAACAAAATCACCTTCTTTAAAGCGATGGCGACGTGGATCAGCTGTGTTAATTACAAGATGAATAGCATTTATACGAGGTGTATTCTTTGTAACAAGACGAGGCTTTGCTCCGATAGTGCGATGAGGTGTATCGTTGTAGGTAGATAAAAGTCTAGGTAGCAGATCAAACCAACGATATGAACCTTGCGCTGTAAATTCTCGCCACATCATTGTTTTGAGTGTACGATTAAAGCGTTCTACAACACTTGCTTTGAGATTGCTGAACGTAGAGTAGTGTTGAATGCCAAGTAACTTGAGGTAAGACGAAAAATCCTTGTTGTAAAACTCTTTACCTTGATCAGTTTGAAGAAGCCTTGGGCAGCGTTTCGATTCTTCAGCAATATGTTTAAATGCTTCTTTAACTTGAGCTGCTGTTTTAGAACGCACGGGTTGTGCAAAAGCAAACTTCGAGTACACATCGATAACAGTAAATAGATACTTATACCCCTTATTACTAGAGGCATATGGAATCATTTGTACTAAGTCTGCTTGCCAGAGATCATCTTTTCCTCGTGTAATAACGCGTCTGCGACAGTAGGCGCGACGTGCTGGTTTATGTAACTCATGTGCGATGTTTACCTTTACAGGTGAGATCTTCTCTTGACGAGCCATTACAAAATAATACCGGCATAACGTAGTTCTCTTTCTATTTCTAGAATTTCTGATCCGTGACCAGTGTGACCAGCCTCTTGCGATGCTCTTAAAAGTTGTAATCGTTCAACGAGTAAGTTTGGGTCATTACAGTATCTTACATCCACATACGGCAACAAAGGCTTGTAGATAACATCAAGACTACATGCAGTCGGAAACAGCTTAGAAATAAACTCACGGTACTTGTAACTCTTATTCGCATTTACAGCTTCTGTTCTCTTGTAATTACGTCGTGTTGCGTCAGTAGCAAAACGTATTGCTTTATATTTTTTAAGATCATCTTGTAAAATTATATCCTTGTCAGGTATTCGTGAGAAAAGAAGTTCTAAGAGTCCTTTCGTAGGTTTATAGGTAGCACCTTTTACAATGAGTTTGTTGTTATTAATCTTAACATTTGAATTTCCTATCCAGACACAGTCATCTTCGTAGCGAATACCGTAGGTAGTGTCAGTTTGTCCTGTAAAAAGTTTTTCTATATAAGGTGCAAAGAGAGATCCATAGGTATCTTGAATAAAAGTTCTAAACTGATTGCGATACTCTGGTGTAATCATAACCTCAGACAAAGATGGTAGATTTTGCATCGATGTAGTAGGTGTTTCAGCAATAACATCTGTAGTTAAAAACTCAACACGCTTAGATGGTGATGTATCATTAAGTTCTTCTTCTTCCTTATCTTCCTCTTCCTCTTCTTGATCTACATCCTGCTTCTTCTCTTCCTTATCTTGTTCATGCTTTTCTTCTTCTTCTTCATGCTTCTCTTTATGATATGATGTTTGCATAGAAGCAAAACTTGAAGTAGACTGCGGTAATGAAGTAGAATTAAAAATTTCTTTGAGTGGTGTACTTAGTTGTGTTCATAAAAATAAATCCGTGTCTGCTCTTTAAATTTCCGTCGAATATTGTTTGGAGCTTGGATGATATGTTTTGTGATCTCCTTGCTAGATGTTAACATGATGATGGTTTTTAATCAAGTAGTTACTGTAATTCTGTGTTAATGCATATAAAATGATCGAAACCCATGCGATATCGTCCATGCTGTACATCAGTTTCTTTATCAATAACTAAAAAGCTGTAACGGTGTAATGACCAACATTTAGCACACATACGTTTAAAGTCATCGAATGTCATATCAGTGTTAACATGATCGTTATACACATGTCGCATGTTGCGCTCATCTTGCCGAAAAAGCACAATAACATTTGCGTTGTCGCGTATCAACTGCTTAGGCACATGAGAATAAGTTTGGCACAAATAGATGCAATCAACATATTTATGCCGACCCATACTAAAGAATGCACGAATAACGTTTTGCTGTTCTGTTGCGACATCATCAAAGACCATAAGAGAATTAGGAAGCACATTGTCTGGTGATGGTACTTGCTCATGCGAATTAAATTTAAAATATCTTATTCCATCTTTAAATAGATCGTGCATTACAGTTTGTAGAATAGTACACTGACTGACAGAGCAAATGCAACACCAAGAAGGAGTGGTTCGAAAGGGATGAAAGTTGGGAAAAAACAGAGACGGCACGAACGAATAATTGATGTTTATTTCAAATCGATATGCAGGTTACACAATGCGCACGCCATCGACTCAGTAGGATGTAGGACCACCGCGAGCGGCGATGCACGCAGAAACACGTCGAGGTACAGAGTCACTAAGAGTGCGGATGGTGTCCAGAGGGATGGTTCTCCATTCTCTGTCAACCATTTGCCACTGTTGGTCGTCCGTACGAGGCTGGGGCAGAGTTTGCAAACGGCGTCCAATGATATCCCACACGTGTTCGATTGGTGAGAGATCCGGAGAGTACGCTGGCCACGGAAGCATCTGAACACCTCGTAGAGCCTGTTGGGAGATGCGAGCAGTGTGTGGGCGGGCATTATCCTGCTGAAACAGAGCATTGGGCATCCCCTGAAGGTACGGGAGTGCCACCGGCCGCAGCACATGCTGCACGTAGCGGTGGGCATTTAACGTGCCTTGAATACGCACTAGAGGTGACGTGGAATCATACGCAATAGGGCCTCAAACGATGATGCCGCGTTGTCTAGCGGTAGGGCGCTCCACAGTTACTGCCGGATTTGACCTTTCTCCACGCCGACGCCACACTCGTCTGCGGTGACTATCACTGAGAGAACAGAAGCGTGACTCATCGGAGAACACGACGTTCCGCCATTCCCTCATCCAAGTCGCTCTAGCCCGGCACCATGCCAGGCGTGCACGTCTATGCTGTGGAGTCAATGGTAGTCTTCTGAGCGGACGCCGAGAGTGCAGGCCTCCTTCAACCAATCGACGGGAAATTGTTCCGATCGATATTGGAACAGCCAGGGTGTCTTGCACATGCTGAAGATTGGCGGTTGACGTGGCGTGCGGGGCTGCCACCGCTTGGCGGCGGATGCGCCGATCCTCGCGTGCTGACGTCACTCGGGCTGCGCCTGGACCCCTCGCACGTGCCACATGTCCCTACGCCAACCATCTTCGCCACAGGCGCTGCACCGTGGACACATCCCTATGGGTATCGGCTGTGATTTGACGAAGCGACCAACCTGCCCTTCTCAGCCCGATCACCATACCCCTCGTAAAGTCGTCTGTCTGCTGGAAATGCCTCCGTTGACGGCGGCCTGGCATTCTTAGTTATACACGTGTCCTGTGGCACACGACAACACGTTCTACAATGACTGTCGGCTGAGAAATCACGGTACGAAGTGGGCCATTCGCCAACGCCGTGTCCAATTTATCGTTCGCTACGTGCGCAGCACAGCGGCGCATTTCACATCATGAGCATACCTCAGTGACGTCAGTCTACCCTGCAATTGGCATACAGTTCTGACCACTCCTTCTTGGTGTTGCATTTGCTCTGTCAGTCAGTGTATATAGCGGCTGATAGAGTGACTTTGCGAAAACGTAAATATTTTCAAAGCATACACCACTTACAGAAGTAAAAAGTGTGAATAAAAGATTTGTTTTCCCGCATCCCGACGGACCTGATATAATACATCGAACAGTAAAAGGAAACAACGTTCCATGACGTTTTCTTGTAGTTGTACTAGAACTAGGTAAGAGATGTGGTACAATGTCGGTAACAGGTAGTGTGGCTTGCTGCTTTATAATCTTCATGATAACTCAATCATAAAATACGTAATAGTAATATATATATTAAACGAAACAAGAGGCAACGGTTAGTTTATTATTTGCTCTTGACTAGTAAAGTCGTGTACAGCATGGTGAAACAACGATATCCAAACGACATGAAGAAGAAGAAAGTAAAAACTGTTGGATGGAAAGATGTTATAAAGGCTGCGCAAAAAGCTATTCGAGGTGAATACAATCCTCGTGTAGCTATTACTAAAGCGTTACGCGCAGCAAGAGCGAGAATTTCTCCAAAGTGCAGAGCAATATTTAGTAAACGTGCACGAATTATTCCTGTACAAAAACGAGGAGGATTTCTTCCTGCGCTGTTTGCTGGCTTAGCAGCTTTAGGGTCATTGCTAAGTGGTGCTAGTGCTGTAGCGAAAACTGTCAAAGCTGTAGAAGAAGCGAAACAACAGTTGAAAGAGAGTGAACGTCATAACAAGACGATGAAGGCAATTGCTTTACGAGGCAAAGGTGTGAACATGAAGCTAGCGCCATACAAGAAAGGGCTTGGTATCTACATTTCTCCAAAAAATGTCTACTGAATGCCCTGCCACATCGAGCTCTAACACATGATGAAGTTTTTACGTTTGCTAAACAACTAGGAATTCATTATTTTCGAGGAGTGTATATGCGCGATCAACTACCAGCGCGCCCACGTGAACGTGAAAGTGCCGTAATTAACTTGGACAACAGTCGTGGACCTGGAACTCATTACGTTGCTTATGTAAAACGTAAATCTAAAGTATGGTATTTTGATAGCTATGGAGACTTACCTCCTCCTTTTGAGCTCATACGTTATTTCGGAAGCAGTGCAGACATTGTTTACAATAAAAACCGTGTGCAAATCTTTAATGCACGCATGTGCGGACGATTATGTCTAATGTTCTTATATCAAACCCAGGCAGTAGAGAAAGTGCATTAGTGTCTACGTGATGACGAACAGTGAAAGAACGTTTGCTGTACGTGGAGAAGGACCTGAAACAACTTTCTATTTAAATCCACCAATCGAACTTGGCTATCAGCCGCATAGTCTTGGACTAGTATCGTTTGAAAGCTACAATAAAATCTATAATGTGCGTGATGGTGTAAACAAGTTCTATTACGATGAGTATGTGCTAACACTACCCTCAGGTAGTTATACAGTAGACGATATTCACGATTATATTGAAAGTACGTTAATTGATCAGTTTGGGGAAGATAGTTTTAGTAATCATAATTACAAGTTCTCAATCACTATAAGCAACATTGCACATAAATGTGTTATTGAATCATCATTTAAGATTGACTTCAAATCACAACCTGATTCGATTGGACCACTGCTTGGATTTTCATCGAGGGAGCTCCTACCGAACGTACGTCACAATGGCAATCTACAACCTTCGCACGTCCTGCACGACTTTATTGTTGCAGAGGAACGTGGATATACTATTTGTGAGAAACCAGCAGTAGTTCTTTATCATCCTGTGTCTGTAAAACACATTAGCAACATTACTCTTAGACTTGTAAATAAACATAATCAGCTTATTCATTTAGATCAGCACGCGTACTTAGCTTACAAAATATATCTTAAACCAGTATGAAAACCATCTATAAAACACGGTGTACATTCCGAAGACATACTACATGTGTGCAGAGACTCATCGAGTTAACAGATACCCATAAGCAGATACTCCAAGATTTAGGATATACACTACTACAACAGAATGGAAGAAATGCTAGACATTACGAATACAGTAGAAAGTCGTGAAGGTGTAGTACGAAGTGAGCTTCATTCCTATCAACCTTTTACGTTTGGATTAAATAGCGATGATGAAATTCATTTTATTATTAATCAGCAAGATGTATACACCTTACCACACGAAAGCTACCTCTATATTGAAGGACGACTACAAAAGTCGGATGGAAGTGGACCAAGCACTTCACAACTAAACAACCATGCTCTAGCTTTTCTCTTTTCTGAAGCGCGATATGAAGTAAATAATGTTGAAATAGATCGAACGAAGAATGTTGGTATTACAAATGCAATGAAACTCTACCCTTCCTTCTGTGATGAAGAAAGTAATCTTTTGCGGATGGCTGGATGGTGTACAAAAGCTACTAACTACTGGATGATTAATGAGGACGGTACTTTTACGGGTATGTTATCACTGAAACATATTTTTGGATTCGCAGAAGACTTTACACGTATTATAATCAACGCAAAACAAGAGCTTATTCTAATCCGTGATCGAAGTGATTACAATTCTCTTAAAGCAGTAGAAACACCAGTAGAATCGAAAATAACACTGCATCGTATACTGTGGAGGATTCCACATGTAACCTTATCTGATCGTGAAAAACTTCGATTGCTCAAGATTGTAGAAAATGATACACCATTACCTATACGTTTTAGAAGTTGGGAGCTGCATGAATATCCTGTGTTACCACCTACAAACAAGCATAGCTGGGCTGTTAAAACATCGCGTTTTACTGAGAAGCCCTTGTACATTATTTTTGGATTTCAAACTAATTGTAAATTCTATCAGGAAAAAGATAGCTCACTGTTTGATCACTTTAAATTAAGACACGTTAGACTATATCTCAACGGAATTACGCATCCCTACGAAAACATAGACATAAACTTTGAGAAAAATGACCTTGGGATGCTCTATGACATGTTTTGTAAATTTCAATCATCGTATTATCAGAAAGAAGATCGTCCACTATTTAAACCTCAAGATTTTAAAAATAAAGCACCGATTGTAGTTATAGACTGCTCTTATCATGAAGTATCTATAAAAGAATCTCCAGTTGATATTCGTTTAGAATTTGAAACATCTGAAATCATTCCTGCTAACACAGCAGCCTATTGTCTTATTATTCATATGAGTGATGTTACTTACCATCCGCTAACGAATATTGTTACGAGACTATAAATAAGAATAGCTCTTTATCATTTTCATTAGTGTGTGCTTCAACATCGTACGCTATGGAACAAAACTGCAAATGAGCATGCTGTTCGCATGCTCATACGCAACATCTTATTTATCTTACACGAGTGAGTGAGGCTATTAAGATGTTCTATAAACATAGATCGTCGATGCCGAAACATCTTATTCAATACTTACCACCAGGATTTTTATCTACGTACGCTGCCTCTTACGTACATAATTTTTGGGGCATCCTTCTTCTACACAGTAAGATGTCGATCGAAGTAGCTTTATGCAGAACTTGTCAACGACATTACAAGCATCGAGGAGAAAATGGTGATGATGATTGGGATGGACAAAATCCGAGGATTGAACACTGTACACAGTGTATGAATGAACTTTCTCTAGTACCTCATGATGACGATGATGATTCCGAAAACGAATAACAACAAGGTAAGAAGTGTATGATCTTCTCTGTAAAGCATAACATACTTAGTATAATATATTTCTAAATGTTTTGTTTAATTTGAATGTTGCAGGAGGCATTTCAGAAGCATACGTTGTTAAGAAGCATACCAACCTTGTCAGCAGCAAAACGAACACTGTTGTAGTACATTTATAAATAAATATTTGATCGCATTCAAAAATGTTGTACTTATTGCATTGCTTTACACCGACTTACTCTTAAGAAAACGACCAGGTCTAAACATGCACAATGACGTCATCACTGCAGCACGTGCTTACTCTAGCTTTCCCAATGCATGTTTAAACTTGTTCGAATTTACCGCCACGACATTCCTTTAC
The DNA here is from genome assembly GCF_040414725.1 of Anabrus simplex. Lineage (NCBI taxonomy): Eukaryota > Metazoa > Arthropoda > Insecta > Orthoptera > Tettigoniidae > Anabrus > Anabrus simplex. Next base: position 491,967,802 of record NC_090266.1, read on the forward strand.
ACCGACTTACTCTTAAGAAAACGGACAAGTCTAAACATGCATGATGACGTCATCACTGCAGCACGTGCTTACTCTAGCTCCACCGATGTATGATTAAACTTGTTCGAATTTACCGTCACCACATTTCAACTAAAGAGTGCAGCAGCGAGGTAAGCGATGTAAGATGGCGGTAGCTAAAGATGGCAGCACGGTGCTCTGTTGATTAAAGATGGCTGCTTGCCAAAAAGATTTTTCAAATTATCCGCCACCACATTTCAAGTAAAGAGTGCAGCACTGAGGTTTGCGTTGCAATATGGCGGATGACAGCTGTTAGAAAAGCATCTGGATATTAAATTGCTCGCTACTACGATAAAGATAGCAGCACGGTGTTCTGTTGATTAAAGATGGCTGCTTGTCAAAAAAGAATTTTTCAAATTATCCGCCACCACAAAAAGGGCAGCACGGTGCTCTCTTGATTAAAGATGGTGAATGACAGCTGAAGAGCACGTAGAATTTGTTTCCAAACAAGAGCACGTGGAATTTGCCGCCACCACATTTCAACTAAAGAGTGCAGCACTGTTCTCTCTGGATTAAAGATGGCGGATGACAGCTGTCAGAAAAGCACATAGGTTTGTAAAGCACGTGGAATTTGCCACCACCACATTTCAAAGATAAGTAGCTAAAGAGGGCAGCACGGTGCTCTCTGGATTAAAGATGGCGGATGATAGCTGTCAAAAAAGCGCATAGGTTTGTTTCCAAACAAGAGAATGTAGAATTTTTCAAATTGCCGCCACCACATTTCAAAGGTATCTAGCTAAATAGTACAGCACTGAGGTTTGTGATGCAAGATGGCGGATGACAGCTGTCAGAATAAAGCACGTGAGTTTGTTTCCAAACAAGAGCACGTGGAATTTCCCGCCACCACAAAGAGGGCAGCACTGTGCTCAAAGGTGGCTGCTGTCACGTGGAATTGTCTGCCACCTCAGGTATCTAGGTAAAGAGGGCAGCACGGTGCTCAAAGATGGCTGCTGTCAAAAAGCATTTTTCAAACTATCCGCCACCACATTTCAAAGGTAAGTAGCTAAAGAGGGCAGCACTGTGCTCTATAGATTGAAGATGGCGGATGACAGCTGTCAGAAAAGCACGTGGATTTGTTTATCTCGCGCTAGTGAGGTTAAGTTGGTAGGACTAAGGTTTAGGCCCGCCAAGATGGCAGCACTGCCGATGACAGGTGACGAATTTGCAGCTACTGCGATAAAGAGGGCAGCACGGTGCTCTGTAGTTTAAAGATGGCGGATGACAGCTGTCAAAAAGCACGTGGATTTGTTTACCGATTCAAATCTCGCGCTAGTGAGGTTAACTTGGTAGCACTGAGGTTTAGGTCCGTCAAGATGGCTGCATTGAGGTTAGCGATACGTTGTTGTCTGTCAAAATGCACGTGGCTATCAAAAACACGTGGATTTGTTTATAAATTCAAATCTCGCGCTTGTGAGGTTAAGTTGGTACTACTGAGATTTAGGCCCGTCAAGATGGCAGTACTGAGGTTAGCGATGCGTTGTTGTCTGTCAAAAAGCACGTGGATTTGTTTACCTCGCGCTAGTGAGGTTAAGTTGGTACCACTGAGGTTTAGGCCCGTCAAGATGGCAGCAGTGAGGTTAGCGATGCGTCGTTGTCGATGACAGCTGTCTAAAAGCACGTGGCTTTGTTTACAAATTCAAATCTCGCGCCAAAATTCAAATTTCCCGCCAAAATTCAAATTTCCCGCGGAAGGAGGAGGAGGAGGAGGCGCCCGAACCATCCAATTATACTACTAAAGACTTTAAACTCAATAGCCTCGGCGGCGCGTGAATCTTTTCAAAATGCTATCACACTAGTTTGTACAAACACGGATAAAACAATTTATAGTTATTATATCTTAAATCGAAACATGAAGTTTTAAACTTACATAAATCAATCCTCCTCGTACATCTGTAGATATTTGATCTTTCAACAGAGCTCTATCCGGCAATTTATGAAATCATGGAACCCCAGATTCTTCTTACAGGTTTTCTGCAGTTCTTCTTAATAGAAATGAATGACAATTTTGATCATCTTTCTTGTGTTTGTGTACATTTCAAATAAGTTTTTATCTGTTCCATTGCCAAGGAAGATCGTCCGACAGATGCGTTTGTAGCAGGAATAGTCAAAATTAAAGAATAGAGTTTGGTTACTTGAGGCAATGCAACATTTAAACCCAAACATGTTAAATATTTTTCGAGTTCTAGTATGCAGTATTTATTAAATTATCTTATTGCATAGATGGCCGACAACTCAGTTTTGAGTACCAGGACGTTGAAGTAGCTACCATATGATTTAACCAGGGACTCGAAGCTGAGCAGGAAAAGAGTCTGTGCATCAAAGTCCAAAAGAGCAAGAAATGTTAGCTTATTCAGTTAGGAAAAACTGATGGTTTTATGTCCAGCCACTGTATCAAATACTTCACAATACAGCCTGCAGTATGATTTATTTTTGTCAAAATCCACATCACCAATTCGCTGCCCCTTTCTTCTTGAATTCATTTTCGTTTGATGAAACTGATGAACGTTTGTCCGTCGTCTGTGTCTGTCGGCTGGGTTGATCTGAACCGAACCTATCTGAGCTGAACAAGTCGGCTAGTAGAAGTATGATTTTACATGCCACACGATGGGCCTTCAATCGACGTCATGGACACAACTTACTACTTTTGCAAGCGTTGTTTTTTTGTGTTAAATTGATAATGATTGGCGGAGATGTAGATATTGAAACTGTCATCAATGCTATACAGTTAAGACCTCCATTATGTGGACAAAAGGATACAATATACCAGAATATTTGCCTGAAATTTGGAGCTTGAATATTTTAAACATTTGCAGTCGATGCAATTGAACTATGATTGCTTTCTGGGAACTTAATATTGTACCCGTAAAAATGTGTTCATATCTTTAAGGCGCTTGATATTAAATGAACGAGCACGATTCTTAACCTAGGGAGTGGCTTTATCATTGGAGCTGGTACAGAGAGATGTATAGTCATCAATTTGAGAGATTATTTTGATAAATTGAGTTTATTGATCATCAAAAGCAAGTTCATATCACCTTCGTACAGCAGCGTGGTAGTGTCGTGGCTGGTTGGTACCTCCAAGTCCTGGGATGGTGCTGGACATCGACTGGGCAGGGACCACACCTGCTCGGATGAGAAGTTCTGGAATGTCTGGAGGTTCTGAAAATGCCTCGACGTTCTGGAAGTCTCGACGTTCTGGAATGTCCCGACGTTCTGGAATGTCTCGAAGATTGGCACACGTTCCTGGGTTCGATTCGAGACGTAATTCACACCTGAATTTCCTGCACGGCACTCCACACATTCAGGGCACTGTCTGAACAGATATGACCCTTTAATTATGGTTATTGCACTCTAGATATTAAATCGAAACGTTCTGGAATAATCACTCGAAGAACAAGTACTGGTAGAAATGCAAGTTCATAATGCAAGCTCACTATAAGTCAGAATGTTCTAGAGGATTACTGTCACTGCAGTCCTAAATGCATAGTTCTGGAGATTTAAAACATATTGGCAATGAACTGAATAAGTAGCACTCGGAAACTGTCCTGTTGCATTAATAACCGAAGTGAATAGCCATTAAAGAAAATAATATTCGAAAGAAAAAGTCTGACTTCATAAATTATGGATCACTCAAAATACTGGAAAGTTCTAGGCTTTCGGGAAATGCGATATGCGTATTCCGAATTGTCACAGTCTTTAAGAATCAAAACATAAGTCCCTGTGCAGCACTTGGAAAGCATTGCATATTTCACAATTAAACGTAATGTTGAATGTCCCCTAATCTCAATGTTCCAGAAATTGATTCAAAAATATAAGTTCCAATAAGTTCGAAACGTCAGTTCAATGCGATACACAACACACGTGAATTTTAATCGTCGTCGAATAAGTAAGTCCTTATGTGGCACTTCAAAAAAACAAAGTTCCAATGTATAGAAATAACAAAGTTCCAATGTGTCAAAATGTTAAAGTCCCAACACGACACTCGAAGAAAATAAAGTTCCAACGACAATGTTCCAGTACGTCACCTTAAGAAAATAATAAAGTCTTATCGCGACACTTGGCGAAAATAACTAAGTTCCAATGAGACGCTTCAGGAAAAAAAAAAACAAGTTCTTATATGGCACTTTAAGAATATATCAGAGTCCAATCACGACACACGAAAAAAAAAAACAAAGTCCCAATGTGTCAATATGACTAAGTTCCAATACGATGCTCTCAAAAGTAAAGTCCCATTCAGGCACTTCAAGAATATGACAAAGTCTTGATACAACACTTAGAGAAAATACCGAACTTGGATTTCGCAGACTGTCGACTAGAAGTTCGACACGCACAACACTTCTCTTGTCACCCGTGTCACAGAGACGGCGGAGTGACAGACACTGAATTCGTAGGTCGGGTGGGCCTCCTTTTATACACGTTCGCATGGAAGTGTCTAGAACTCGGGTACTATCTACCCTTATAATTTCTATAATACTCGGTGGATTTCCTTGAAATCTGAAGAGATGATGTCCATTGTAGAGGCTTTTAAGTTGGCAATGTCAAAATAGCGATAAATTAGCTCAAAATGTACTTTTGAGGACGAGCTGGATCATTACCATATATGGTAGCGGATAGCTGGCTTACGGCGGCCACGTCACTCGCTGGGTACGTCACTGCGTTCGGCGGGCTGCCTACCTTCCACCTCGCGCGAAGTTCAACAAACATACTTCGGACTTCTGTCGTAGCGGTGTTCCCGGTACAATATGAAACATGTATTATTTACCGTAGTGTCAGCATGAGTCTCTCCTTAATATATATAGCTTTGCAGAAATTTGTGTTCTGTTTATTAATTGAAGGGCAAATTGATTGTAACATACAGTCAAATGTGTTTGAATTCGTTATGCAATATCTCCAGAAACGTTCTTCATCACTTCTTAGGTCATCAAAAGGAACATGGAACTCTTCTATGCTATCATGTTCAGTGTTTATGTTACGTATCCAGTACCGCTTTCTTATTCTCCTATTTAACACATTGCCTTTCCCGTGCATTGTCTGTCAATACCAATAACTCTAACGCTTGCAGTATACTTAAAACCTTAAGCAAACTTCACTTCAAGCCGTGACAATTCAGCTACTGACGTCAAATCATTCACTCGGCTCGGATGCGTTCGGTTGTGAGACGCCGGCGGTAGAGTCAATTTGATCTCCTGAATCTAAAATGTCTGCTTATTTTCTAATTTTTCAAATTGAGCCTTACTGGAGTAATCTTTTCTAAACTCGAACTGCCCTCGACCTTTTTTTCTGCATAAAACAGATGGGTAAAATATATCCATTCAAGGGATTCGAACACGCATTCTTCTACACTAGGACCGTCACTGGATAAAAGTATGCCATAATGCTGTAGAATTTCACTTAGAATTCACTAAGATATTTCTTGTCATTTTTGAGGCTCTTGGCACTCTGTTGCCCTTAACCACGTTGCTTACACGACAGCAAACTCTTTCCTATGCCCGAGTGCACCAACCTCGGTAAAGAGAATACCGCGGTAAACTTCACAATTTTACCAGGGTAAAGTCGTATTTCTGTTACACCAAGCTCGGTTTCGAGTTTACCGACATTTTACCGCGGTATAATGTTTACCGCGCGTGAGCGAGCGGTTAACTAAGAAAACCGCGGTAAAGTTGTATTTGTGGTCTGTGGTTAAAGATTCCAAGATGGAGGTTAACAACTATAGCTTATATCTCCAGTATCTTAATCAGTTTGAAAGAAATGAAGGGAGAATTATAGAAGAGAGACGCGATTTATTTGAAGAATTAAGCGATGTTTCGTTCCAGAGAAGATTTAAATGGTGAACAATTGGAATGCCCGACTGGGAGAAACTGTCCTATGCCGCCTAGAAATCGTCTTTTAATAGCGCTGCGGTTCTATGCAACTGGAACATTTCAAGGAGTGATCGGTGACGTCTGTGATGTTGACAGAACAACTGTATGCCGCATAATACACAAGGTTTCTGATCTACTTGCGTCGTTATCGCCACAGTTCATTCAACTTCCACTTACGCAGCGAGAACAAAGAGAGGTTATGGAAGGGTTTCATACAATAGCTGGGTTCCTTGGTGTATTGCGTGCGCTGGACTGCACTCATGTGCGAATACAGTCTCACAGAGGTGAAAATGGGGAAGTATTTAGAAATAGGAGAGGTTATTTCTCGCTAAACTTGCAAACTGTGAGCGATTCGAACCTCACGATACGAGATATTGTAGCAAGATGGCCAGGGTCGACTCATGATAGCACAATATTTGACAATTCTCGGCTGAGAGCGCGTCTCGAGACGAGAGAAATAGCTAATGGCTATATTTTGGGTGATGGAGGTTACCCATATAAATCCTTCCTCCTTACATCTGTTCAGAATCCCACCTCCCCAGCAGAACGATATAACAGAGCCCATATTGCCACAAGGAATGTTGTCGAGAGACAATATTGTGTGTGGAAAAGGAAGTCCCCTTCCATGTCTGTAGGACTTCGATGTAACATTCAAAGCATGTCGAACATTATTTTCCATTTTAAGGAGTCGATAACTTGCTTGCGCTGTCACAAAATGTAAACACGAGGAACAAGTGACTGTCGAAACGATCACTGCCGCCTGGATAAACTAAAGACAACTGACTATCGAAATGATCACTGCTTCCTGAATACTACTTCGAATTTCTTCCGAGGGGAATAATAGCGAGAAAATCAAGCGTCAAGAAACCGCGGTAACGAAACCGGGCGATAGTAATGGTGCACTGCTTTTACGACAATACCACGGTAAAAGTTTTACCACGGTTTTGTAAAGGCTGATAATTACCGAGCTTCGTGCACTCGGGCACTAGTGTTTATCCCTACGTACGGGTTCCATTGCTTTGCTATATCTCTTCCGTGTCTGTCTTTTGCTGACATTTTAAAGTTTTAAGCCTACGTCACACATGTCGGTTTGGAAGTTATTGGTCCACTGCCTTAATGGTCTTCCACGTGGTGTACTCCACCTGGATCTAATTGGAGAGCTGTTTTTGCAACTGAGTATCCCTGCCTTCTCATTACGTGACCGTACAGCGAAGACAAGTTTCCTTTACCATTTCCAAATCTTTGTCGAACGTGTGCATTTTTCACGTGTTCACAACCAGTCAGTCCTAGAGTCCATCGGAGCATCTTCATATCCATGATATGAAGAGCCTGCTCAAGCGTTATCGTCATTGGGTGAGTAAAGTCAAAAATACAAGAGATACGAAAACATTCTTGTTACCACCAGTACATAAAAACGGGTCAGACAGAATAAGCCACGAGGCTTGGAAAGTTTAATTCAGTCCAGTAGCGTAACTGAAAGGATATTTCTCTTCTAAGTGCGCTCTATTTCTAGCGCCAATTTCTGCACCGCACGAGCCCATGACAGTTTATCTCTGTTTAAAAAGTTGAACACCCAGGTGGACAAAGTGATTGACGAGATGTGTCACCCAGGACTGTGTGAGATTGCTTTATCTTCGTCTGGCCAGGTACAGAAAACCACAGGTTTCCTGGGCTTGCTCGAAGGTCAGCCGGGAGATCTTCCCCCTCTAATCCTTTGGGATTGTCACACCCCACACCCCTTCTACCAGCGTCTCAGGGAGACTACGGCAGAGGAGTAGCACCAAAGTGCCCGTTGCCACAGAATCCTGAGGAAACCACCCACAAAAATATATTCGCGACAACCACAACACCATTACAGCACCAGGAGGACACCACAGCAAACCCATCCCCACCAAACACCGCCACCACCACCACCACCGAATTCCCAACTCTCTCACAAGCCACCAGACCGGTCACCTCCATCAAAACTACCCAACCTCGCATCAAAGCACGAACACGTTCCTGCTCGTCTGTTTCTCACCAGAATTTCACTCCTCTCAACATATATTAAGAACTCTTCATCGTTTTAACATGAAACATTTAATGACTTCATCGAAGGAAAACGCTTACAAATTTGTTAACAAAGACGAAGCTGCAAAATTGGGACCATCAATGTCTGCTATAAAACACCAGAAGCGACACATTGGTACAGCATGTTTAGCCGTGTGTTCAGGGATATGCACAAGCCTGAAGGTATCACATTCCAAGAGTTTAATGCTGAAAACGACCCAGAGAAAAATGTTTTTCGCATTCGCAATATTTCCCGGCCGACCACTGCCAACGTTGATCGCCTGCTGTTGTACGAATTGTCACTTTTTAAACAGTATTACCGTGTACAAATTTCGAAGGTCCCTTCACCACAGTCCGTTCGCAGCGAGCGGCGTTTGTGTTATGAACAGCACAGTACAGCTGGTCTATGGGTTGTACGAATTGTCACTTTTTAAACAGTATTACCGTGTACAAATTTCGAAGGTCCCTTCACCACAGTCCGTTCGCAGCGAGCGGCGTTTGTGTTATGAACAGCACAGTACAGCTGGTCTATGGGTGCTATTCACAAACCCACCCTACCAACCAGTACCCAAAGATCCCATCCATATCCCACTGCAAAACGTGCTGTCAGAATCCTGAGGACCACTCAGAAAAATAAGTTCGAGACAGGCACAACACCACTGCAGCCCCCACTCCCTCTCGCAAGAACCGCCCCCATCTGTTTGCCCCATTAAAACCCGTCGACCGTCCAAACACTGTTGCCAACATCAACTTCTCCCCTGCCTACATAGAGGATATCGTCGGGTTCTTCACATTTTCCCTCCTCAATAACTTTCCTTACCACCGTCAACTCGTCCTAACTCACCTCCAACCAGCTAAAATTAAGGCTAAATTCTCCACATTCAGACAACTCACTGCGACATCAACACCCATTTAGAGTTCCACCTCCTAGAAATCATTGTTTAAGTATGGATAGTCGATCCAAAAGAACAAGATCCTCCCCAACCATCTCTATCCTCTTCCGCGATTTCCAGACCTTATAGAAAAAGCACCTTCACCTCCTGGCCACCCTCGAACAATAACCAGTCTTCTCCCTTCTCCAAAATGAGACCATGTTCCGTCCCATCCATCGACCCACTTACCTGGTTACACTTTCGATCTCGCTGATCATCCACTGGACATCGCTCAAGGATTTGCATCACTTCCCTTACCCGACACCGAGCTAAGGTTCTTCACCTTACCACAACATATACCTGCCAGCGTTGTCCCCTTCCCATGGACTTCATGACTTGCCTTCACACCACATTACGTCACTATTTAATTACAGCTGAATTCAACACCCATAGGCGTGCACCTAACGACATCCAACACCTTCAGGCTTTTGTGAACCACATTGACTTCTCCCTAATACCACTCACGGGTCCCTACCAATCTTCCACCCACATAGCCCCCTAAGCTGTCCTTTTCCAATTTCCTAATCCACCTTCTAACTATTTCCTACCTCACCAGCATCGGCAGTTACCATCATTCCATCCAACTGCAAATGCCCTCATACTGCCCTCGTTCAAATACACCTCGTCCGCGTTTAAAGCCGAACTTAGCAAGTGACAATTCATCAGGCTACAGCGAAAACATCGCCAATTTTTCACACAATTCTAGTGTTGCCCAATCTGTTGACACCCGAACAATCTTCATCCAAACCACTATAAACAATGCTTCAGAAACACACATCCAAACTTCTACGCATACGCTCTCCAGACCTCAATGAAACCCATGTTCTTTCAATTCCAGATACTCTCCCATTCTTAGCTATCCGAATACTCCCCCAAACGCACCCCCTCATTCCTTTGCCTCCACTGTCAGAACTTTCCAAACTTTTCACAGTACCTACAGTCTCACCGCCAGATTACATGGTCGAAAAGCTGCATGACGCTCAATTTCCTACATGCCTCACCTTCACCATTCTGACGCAAGCTATTCTACGAGTACATAGCCGGGCAACACAGATCCCCTTCCTACCTTAACATGCAAGACGGATCATCTCCATCCCAGAGCCAGTTTGAGATAATCTGCTTCCACTTTAGCAAGGGCTTCACCACTTACCCTTATCACTAATCATCACGGTTCAATATCGCCCTTTAACTGGATATCCTCTATTTAACATCCCTTTTACTTTCCTCTATACACACCCCACTTCCTGAATACCCCCATAACCACCACTGAAACTAACGGCCCCCTAGCCCGCACCCGTTTCACTACTCCAGTTCTCGAACGAATCACGTACCGCTACGGCTTTGAATCACATATTGAACTCGTAACATCCCTGTATACATTCATCTTTACTGCAGTTGTCTATTCCTCCTCCTGGAAGAGATCCATGATGATCCAGAAGAGACCTTTCTGACTTAGATTCATACGGCCCCATTGGCCCATCAAAATCCTTGCAAACATTCCCGATAAATTCCTCATCCGCCGATTACCTCTACCTGAATTCCCTTTATTTACTTGCCTTATAACTTATAACAATTTGTATCCTGTCTAGTTCTCTCCAGTGCTTTGATTCCGTACGTCACCCCGCCCTGAATTTCAAGCTCCACTACTTTAAATTCTTAGACTCCTACATCCAATGCGTAGCTGTCTACCTCACTAACCGCACAAGCTCTATATCATTCAATGGCCGCCTATCCCAACCTTTCGCTATGTCAATAAGAGTATCCCAAGTTTCTCCTATCCACACTACTAATTTATCTTCGTAACCGACATCCCCCAAACACCTTCATGTGTACAAATACTCCAACTTACCGAGGACGCCGCCATCCTAGCTCCATTTCCTTCTGTCCGGATCAACAATAAATCCTTGCAGCCCTTCCTGGACATCTCTTTCTTCTAGTTCAACCGATAGTACCTACGCTTCAATCTTTCCGAAAACCAATTCATCTTAATCCAAACTCGCAAGAGACGGTTTACCATCACCCGCTATCCTGCTAACTTACGACTCACCATCGACAGGACCCCAGCCATCCTCGGTCATCCCTCAAATAACTGAACATTACTATATCAACATCTAACATTCAGAACCCTCTTCCTAAACCTAATATTCAAGTCGTCTAAAATATCTCATCTTGTACGTCAGCAGTGTGGCACCAGCTGGGGTCATAACAGCAAACTCCTCCTCACCTACAAATCCTCCATTCGCTCTGCCATCACCTATCGTCACCCAGCCCGCGCAGCCGTGACGTACAGCAAACCCAACCTATATCTTCCTCTCCAGTCTATGGCCCACCGAATGGTCCGAATTGCCCTCCGAATCCCTCCGTTATTTCATACCAAGGTCCTTCATGAAACATTCCCTTTCACCACGCTTGATACCCAAGTTTCCCTCCTCTCATGGAGATTCCTTGAAACGGATCTCGATCCCGACAACCCTATTACATACCAATTCCTACAGAGAACCCCAAAATCCCACCTATGCACTCTATCTTCACTTTACAACCGCCGCTTTCTTGCTCAATCCACAGACCGGATGCCTCTATAAGAACAGTCTGTAAAGAGCTGAAACATTACCCCTAACCCTATCCAACCAAGTACACCCCTACATCCAGTAACGGTTATCATCAGTATATAACAGTTATGCAGTCGTAAAAACCACCGGCTCACCTCACAATTAACCCAGCAGTCTTACTGTTTATTATTTGTTTTCCTCCAAATATTCAATGTCGTATTGTAATTAATAATTTCATCATTCGTCATTGCATGCATATGTAATTTGACCTTTGGAACAGTAATTAGTAGACAGCATCGTTTTTGATCCGTCTTCGGTTTGGTTGGGCCCATCTATTTATGAGTATTGTTTCCTACCATGATTGCAAAAATAAAACAATCATATGTCGAATAAATAGCAGCGTTAGAAAACAAAGAAACGAAGTACATGCCAATCATTTTAAATAATGACATGTACGCCTTTGCATGCCTGATGTGTATGAATACGTATATCCTCGTGTTACGTCCCCCTTAGCCAAGAACCCGAATATAATCCTACCCTTAATTTACTGAACCATTGGGCCACTTCTGAAGGATAACTACCTTCCTTACCTATCAGCAATTTTCATGAGATCTGTCCCTTGGGTCGTTTCGGGTCCTTCGTCACTTTCAGAGGTAAAAGGTAGGGTTCAGTAATCCTAATCTATCTACTCAAATGAAAGGTCTATCAATAAAATACTTTTATTTTATTTTGGAAAAATTCACCGAAGAAAATAATAATTTAAAACTCAATATAATTTGGACTCTATCTTGTCCACTTGACACCACAACAATCTAACTCAAAGGAGTGGAATACTGGTTGACCCTTTGACTTAACTGCCCGATGGGCATCCTTACTAGGATCCATTGTCTCATATTTAATAAAGAAAAGAAAATCTGGAGATCCTTAAATTCGGCTTCCATGTGAGACTACATGTACCATCATAATGATTCTTCATTGCCCAGCCCTCGTAGCACGAACTCTGGACTCTGGGTATAATTAAGGCAGTCCAATCGGTGTGTGCCACACTGTGGTTGTACGGCATGGACCCTTAATTGAATCGATGTGACCTGCGACTATGTCATGGAACGACATCTAAGCGTATAAGTTATTTTAAAGTCATTGTGGATGATGACCGCAAGAAAATGATGCTACAGTCTATGTCACTGAGGTTGATCACCGCATGACCATCCAAGTTTCTAAGCTGAAGGTTAAACACAATTAAGTTATATCGTTTGATGACCAAAGGTTCCACTTTACTAACCCCAGCACATTTAATGTTCAATCAATCATTGTCAAATAATACAACAACAACAACGCTCACAATACTTTGTGGCAGAAAAACCATTACCTTCGGATATGTCCCCTTAATAGTTACGTTAACATTTGAATATTCCCAGAAAAAACTAAGATTTTTAGAATGCATCTTCAGGTTATTCACTTGGTTTAAATTTATTTCCACTGAATTTAATAATTAAATGATTTAATGAATCTTAATAAACAACAAATTCTATCTCCGCGGACGAATGATTTCTTTCACAAGTCCCTACTCAAATTCCGACGTAATTAATTGTAATTCGTTTGATGTTTATCATCTGTTGTTATCGTGCAGCTGAAACAATTTACATCATTTATTTCCAGTATGATATCTTGATTCATGACATCACACTTTAAAACTAATCTAATACTAGCCATTATTAATACTTGGATAACCGTAATAATTAAGTACAAAACCATAAGTAACTCGCCGTACAATGCAAGCCGATTACGATGTCATATCTTGTCATAACATTCCATAAAGCTGTGTGCATCCCTCAAAAATATATCAATCATCACTACCATCACTCTATATTTTTGGACAACCCTGAAATTGGGTAACCTCGCTCATTATACTCTAACGTCGTGGTTTCAAATATACATTACGATCTCAATTAAACAAATTCACAGTATCTAGAAACCTGCACGTTATTCCCGGATGAAAATTTCAACTAGTTCACTCAATTAATGATCTCCGTTGCCAAGAAATGCAATCTCAATTCAACACGTAGCGAGCAGCGCAACCCCGTTATTCGACTGCCCCTCTCTCGATCAGATGGCGGCATTTAAAACACACGACCCTCCTGGCTGTCAACTTTGATATGAAACACATGTCTTTCGTCACGTTTGACTGGCCTCTAAGAATGAAACCTTCGACTTCGCAAATAGATTTAAAATACGATATTCCTGACCAAACAGATATGCATATTGATTTTACTTTTAAATGTCCTACAATAATTGTACACGTCGCAAATTAATACCTGCTTGGATTCTCTCCCACTTTTCTTCCCAAACATTATACAAAATCTTCCTCATGCTCATACAAAAGCCCCGGATTAACTACAGGCTTCCAATCACCTGATTCACAAATCCTATTTCAACTCATACGACATATCTAACCTCATGTCTCAAACTCGACGACTCTCACTGACAAACGAACTGGAATAATAAAATCCTTCGAATCCACGACGCATAATTAAGCACAAATACCTTAATAATGAACAACTTCATATAAAGTAATCTCGTATTTTAAAACTGGATTTTCACAAGAATGACTGACAAACTTTACTGTTATTTATTGTCACATAAACACAGTTTAAACAGACATAGAATAGTATTACACTTCGAGACAAAATTCACCGATCTGCATTACTCAACACGACAGCGCGCTTCCACCCGATTGAAAATGGGTAACCACGGATCTTTTGCACCAATTCCATCAAAATTCAAACAGAAAAAAATTATGTCAAATAAAACATCTTAATTTGACACCACAAAATATAGGCAATAAATTCACGGAAATGACGATCTACTTTGGACGTGATATCACTTCAAAACCCTCACTAATAACGTTTTACAACATGTTACACAGCACTCGCAATACTTGAAAAATTTGTCCAAGCAGAAAATAAAACAAATGACCTTTCATCATATTTCTGACATTCACAAAACATATGGGTGACCAACTGCGTCATAAATACCCATCACAAGTACATATACGTTTGACATCATAAAACAAGATATAGTAGGCGGTAAGATGGTATTTCACTTAGCTTAATGGTAAGTCAGCTTCCATTTTTGACTCACCAGTAACCCTTTTATATTTATTTCTTCATGGTTACACTTAGGGTTTCAGATTTTGTTTGATACATTTTTCCTGAAAATAAAGCATAAAAGAAAGAAATGCCCTTTACCTGGTGTTTCGTTGATCGAACTCGACTGATTGTGTCTGTTGCTCGCACACGAATTACTTCTCTTTAAAACACAATATTATAAATTTTACGAAAACTACTTCGGTATCTTGACCGTCTTTTATCTGATTAGTTCTGCTCTGAACAACTATCTCCACATGGAGTCTAGACCCAGCCACATGGGCAAAATATAGGTTTGTAGCACTTAGTCTACTTTTTGACTAACGATTTGCTGAACAGTTCAACCCTCTCTCTCTCTCACGCTTCAATGATACAAATGCAGGGCTTTCAATATGGCGTCTCTTCTTATTTTATAGGCACTTTCCCCTCCCTCCAGGCACTTCTCCCTTGCCGCCAAGATATTTGCATACTTTTTATGACTTACTGGAACTGTACTTAAAAGAGTTTTTGCTGTAACCACGTACTTGCTATCTTGCTAGGGGGCAGTGTTCATGAATATTTAAAATTTATTCTTACCAAATTTGCTGGCTAAATGACCTCATTTGATGGGCACTATTTTCTGTCGACTTAGCGTGGGTAAAATAGACACGCGCGTCTCTTCTCAAAATAATCCACAGAAATGGCTTAGCAGTCTAAAATCCGTCTTACTAAAGATCAAAAGTCTTATAGATAAATACAGGACCCTCATTATACTGCGTTCACAACTAATTCTTTTATTTAAATGTATTTATTCAACACAAACTTCCTTCTGTATCCATCCACTGTCGACACGTGCGGATTACGTCACATCTCATAGCGTGGGACGGAAGGTAGCCACCCACCTTTGCCATGTGTCACCTCTGAGATATATAAAAATTTGAGCTTCCTATTATAATTGACATGGGGCCTCCTGTAATAATTTTAATACTAAAAATTCTTAGGGCACAAAGGTCCATTCATCTCGCCTATCATCCCCTCGAACCCCACCAACCTGGACCCAATGTTTGGGAAGCCAGGCTCTGCTTGTCACAAGTCAGGACAAAGGGCGAGTGATAGAGGAGTAACACCTCTTTAAAAAAACCTTGGTCCAGCTGACCCGGCTGGTAGTCCCGTGTAAGGATCCCTTGCCAGGGTTACGGCGAAGACCTCAACGGCAGTGAAGACGGAAGAGAGGGGCTTCAGAACGGTGGAATTGGCGGAAGGGGCAACCCTCCTATTCTGGGTAAGTAAAATAGGAACTGCTGCCTTGCAGTAGAAGTGGGAACTTCAAAGGCTAAGGGAAGAAACCCCGACAGAAAATCAGCCTGGTGCCTCAGGCTTAAGATGGCAGCCCTGTCAAGGCACTCGGAAGCAGTGGATTAATCACTCGCTCTTCTTAAATAATCTGATTATAGAAACCGAAGCGAAATTACAAAACCGGACGGATAATCTGACGATGACCTTTGGCATGAAGATGATAACGAAAACTGGTTTCTGGAATGTGAGGACCTTGAGGGAGAAAAGCAGACTAAAACAAGTGACACGGGAAATGAAGAACTACGGGCTGGACATTCTGGGATTGAGTGAGGTGAGGTGGCCAGGATTTGGCGAGATACAGACAACAGATGGAATTACATTTCTATATTCTGGTGGTGAGGACGAAGAGCACAGGGATGGAGTGGGATTGATGCTCAGTAGAAATGCAATGAGAAGTCTTATGGAGTGGAAGCCAGTTTCCAGTAGGCTATTGACTGCTAGATTCAAGACCAAGATCAGGAATGTGACCATTATCCAATGCTATGTACCTACAGAACAATCGGAGTTGGAAAGAAAGGAAGAATTCTACCAAATGTTGCGAGATGCCACAATGAAAAAAAGTAAGAAGGATATTCTCATAGTTATGGGAGACTTCAATGCGAAGGTTGGCTCAAAAATGAAGGATTGGAACATATCATGGATATACACGGTCTTGGCGAGATGAATGAAAATGGGGAAACGTTTACGAAATATTGTGCCAGCCAAGACTTCGTGATAGGTGGCACGGTGTTCCCGCATAGGCGGTGTCATAAGGTCACGTGGGTGTCTCCTGATCAAGTCACGGAAAATCAAATTGATCACATTGCGGTGAGCAGG
Organism: Anabrus simplex; assembly: GCF_040414725.1. Lineage (NCBI taxonomy): Eukaryota > Metazoa > Arthropoda > Insecta > Orthoptera > Tettigoniidae > Anabrus > Anabrus simplex. The sequence goes on from NC_090266.1 coordinate 491,984,547, forward strand.
AGGTTCAGAAGGAGTTTGGAAGATGTTAGGAACAAGAGAGTGGCGGACATTGGCAGTGACCATCATCTTGTTGTCGCCAACTTCCGTATAAAGATCGTGGCAGTCCACCAGAAGTTCAACACTCGGCACAAGAAGTTTGATATTGGTAAGCTACAGAATCAGCAGACGTTGGAACAATTTAAACTGGAACTTTGCAACAGATTCCAGGTGTTGGATTCCGAGATAGAGAAGGACGTGGAGACTGTATGGAGCGAGGTGAAGAACATCTTTGTGGAAACAAGTGAGAAGCAGCTCGGGTACAAAAACTACCTGCGGAAGGAATGGATATCTGATCAGACCTGGGACAAGATAAATTATAGGAAGGAGTTAAAGGCCAAACTAAATATATGCAAAACTAGACAGCACAAGGCTCAAACACAAGCTGAGTATTCAGTAGCAGATAAGGAAGTAAAGAGGAGTGTGCGAAAGGATCACAGGAAGTGGATTGATGAGCAGGCAGAGAAAGCGGAACAGGCAGCAAAAAGGGGTGATATAAAGGAGCTTTATGGTATCACAAAGATGCTTTCGAAGAAAGGTTTCAATAAAACTAGGCCCGTGAAGAGCAAGACAGGCGAGATCCTCACTAACTGCGAACAGCAGCTGAGTAGATGGAGGGAACACTTTGCGGAGGTTCTTAATAGAGATGTGGGACTGGAAAATGAGCAGAAAGGAGAAGAAGGTGAGGAAGAAGCAGAAGGTGATCCAGGCATCGGCCTTGACTCTCCAACCCAGGGTGAGATACGGACAGCATTGAAGCAAATGAAAAATGGGAAGGCACCAGGTCTGGACAACATTCCAGTGGAAATATTGAAAGCAGACCTTGATACTACAATCAAATTGCTGCACCCACTGCTGGAGAAGATATGGAAAGAGGAAAAAATACCGACCGACTGGAAGAAGGGGCTGATAGTCAAGTTACCGAAAAAAGGGGACACAAATTGCAACAACTGGAGGGGTATCACCTTGCTCTCCATTCCAAGCAAAGTGCTGTCGCGAGTCATTCTGAATCGCATAAAGGATTCAATAGAAATAAGACTTCGAAAGGAACAAGCGGGATTTCGACAACATCGCAGCTGTGTGGATCTCATCAATACACTTCGGATCATCATAGAAAAGAGTGTGTAATGGCGGAGTATCCTCTACCTCGCATTCGTGGACTTTGAGAAATCCTTTGATTCTGTAAATCAAAGAATTATGTGGAAGACCCTCAAGGAATACAGAATTCCATAAAAGATTATCAACATCATGAACGAGATGTACGAAGGGTATGAGTGTCAGGTTCTTCATGAAGGGAAACTAACAGAAAAGATAAACGTCAAGTCTGGAGTGAGACAAGGGTGTGTTCTTTCTCCCACTCTGTTCCTGCTAGTCTTAGACAGTGTGATGAAGAAGGTAATAGGAGGACGAAAGAGGTGTGTTCAAATAGGGGATAAAAGACAGGCTTGAAGATCTTGACTTCGCAGACGACATTTGCCTTATGGCGCAGCGGTACCGGGACATAGAAGATAAACTGAGTAGGTTGCAGAAGGAAGCAGAATATGCAAGTCTCATGATCAACACAAATAAGACCAAGGAGATGAGGATAAATTCGGATATCATGACCAGCTTGACAGTAAATGGAAAGGAAATTGAGCGAGTTGAATCCTTCCTCTACCTTGGAAGTATAGTTACAACGGATGGGGGAACAGAGGAAGATGTTTGAAGCCGTATCCGGAAGGCAAATGGTGCGTTTGTCCAGCTCTATCCCGTGTGGAAGAATAGAAACATCTCCAGGAAGACTAAGCTTCGCCTCTTCAACAACAATGTAAAGTCGATTCTTCTATACGGCTGTGAAACATGGAAAGTTACAAACCAGTTCAATAACCAGCTACAGGTGTTCATAAATAGATGTCTGCGTCGCATAACAAATGTGAGGTGGCCGGACATAATCTCTAATGAAGATCTTTGGACCATGACCAATCAGCAGCCGATTGACATCCAGATCAAGGAGAGGAAATGACGCTGGATCGGCCACACATTAAGGAAGCTGGATGGAGCTGTTGAGAGGGCAGTGCTGGACTGGAACCCTCAAGGCACCAGAAAGCGAGGTTGGCCAAAGAAGACCTGGAAGAGGACGATCGAAAAGGAAACTGCGGAGGTTGACAAGACCTGGAGCGAAGTGAAGAGAATGACCAGGAACCGTACTGTGTGGAGAAATTTCGCCAAGGCCCTATGCTCCAGGGGGAGCAACAGGAAATAAGTCAAAGTAAGTCATCCTCTCCTCGCTTACTACGCCTACTCTGCTGGTCAGACAGAGGTTGTTGCCCACCGGGTAGCTCGTCCCACCCCTTAAGGAAGGAAGAAAATAATTTAAAGTGACAGATGTGGACAAAGATGATTAAACTTTGATTCTCGTTTTCATTACCTTATGGTTGGCATGTAGATATCGGTTGCCATGACGTGGCATACTAGTGTAGTAGGCAGGAGCCCGGATCGCCGACACGGTCGCTATCACTCCCTTCTCTCCAGATGTTAGATAGCGACTCTATTTGAAGGCCTTGGCTCTTGGCTTAAATAGCACAAATAGGCGTAGGAGAGGGAACGGGAGGAAGAAAAAAGACTTTAACTGAACCATTCAGAGATCGATGGAATATTCTGTCAAGAGCCATACGCAGGCTGATGACGATGTGACGTCACAGCAGGGACCCGGTTGAGAATCAGGTGACAGTATATATTATAACCGGGTAAAACTGCAGTACGTGCGATGTGGCGCTGAGGGATGTAATGTTGGTAATGAAGCAGAAGACTGTTGGCAGATGAATGGTGAGTACGTGCTGTTATACAGGTGCATGGCAAAGGAGTGGAATAGGGTGGTAGGTTGAGTAGTCACTCACATCTCTTTTACCGTTCAAAACTGAATCTGTCCTGCTAGTTGTCCACTTGCGAGGAAGTTTTTTCGCGGTGATTGTGAGGTTGAGGAGTCTACCAAGGAAGTCTGAAGGAGGCTGTTCAAATAATTTTCCATACTTCTGCTGGTATGTCATCTGAGCCAGTCTTTTGTCCAATTCTTCATCATCTTGAGGGCAATCATTTTTTCAGCTCTAATTAGGGACGCAGGACTTGCAATTGTTGGACGTGTAAATTCTTTGTAGCTGATATCAGCGAAGTATTCTGCACATTTTTAGAGGATAGCTGATTGGTCTCGGAGTACTTTGTTGTCCGATCCCTTGATATGCATCAAATGTCCAATGTCCTAGTTTAGACGGTTAAGAGATTTAGTACCGAACTCGATAGCTGCAGTCAGTGTCCAGAATTCGGGAGATAGTGGGTTAGAACCTCAAGGTCGGCAGCCCTGAAGATGGTTTTCCATGATATGCCATTTTCACATCAGGAAAATGCTGGGCCTGTACCTTAATTAAAACTACGGCCGCTTTCTTCCCGCTCCTAGCTCCTTCCTGTCCTATCGTCGCCATATGACCTGTCTGTGTATGTGCGACGTAAAGCAACTTGCAAACAAAAGAAAAAAAGAGAATTAGGGATGAGATTTTGTAAGGCGATATACGTTATTTTCTCCTGATTGCCGGTCAAGTTGGTCGTACAGAGTTTAGTAATAACGTTATCTTTCAACAGCACTTTTTTTGCAGGTTTCAGAATTCGATAATCGTGAAGGCCAGCATCTAGACATGTATTCCACAACGTCTCCAAGGCTGTCTTTTTTCCCTTAACCACTCGCAGAACTTCATCATCCCATCACCAGTTCTGTTTGTCAATGTATTTTTCCCAGGTATTAGTTTTCCTAGAATTACTGTTACTGCCTAATATATCAAGTTCACAGCATCTTTCCACATATCTTCTACTGATTGGTCAGGATTCACCGAGTTGTTAGTTAAGACTTTCATCAGTGCACTTCGTTGAACACTCATTCTCCAACATCTGATTCATTCTCGTCCAGTTTTAGGTGTTCATGTAATAATAAGAAATACATCTTGATGAAAACCAATATGAAAACTTAAGGATAACGGTCATGATACCTATAGTGCATATAATAAAGCACGCACGGCAATAAACAGTGACGTTACTTAAATTATACGCACACGAATTAAAGGATGTACACGTACGCTATTACTTGAAATAGTAGTATTAGTACTAACATAGACTGAAGGAATAAACAGCGTATTTTAATGGTAAGATCAAAATGTTACTACCTTAAGTACCATAACAACAGAGTCACATAATATCCTACCCTGCATTACCTGTCACAAGAAACAATAAGCAGTATTCAGCAGGAAATCTCAACAGACAGTCGTAAACATCGAGTATGTCTTACCTGTCCTGATGTCAGCTGGAGGTGTATACTAAATTGGCGAACCAGTCACGACGAATCTATTGTTCACAGAAGAGCAGTTGACGGGAAAGGCCAGGTGATTGCTGGACCTGGTGTTACGATAATGGAATAAGGATAAAATTGAAATTTTGATGAAAAATACAGGTGAAATATTAATGTAGATTTCGATACACTGGCTTCAGTGCATCAAACTTCCGCAGCGTTTCGGATTTCAGCCAGGAAGAGTTTTTCAACTAGGAGCTATTTGGGCATCGTAGCACAAATTAAAAGCAAACTGATGATCAGATTTCAGTGCTCGTTGCAGTTTGTTTACAAGTAGCGACTATGAGGTCCACGTCGCAATAGTCAAATATTGGTAGTATTAGACCCTAAAGAGGTGTTATCCTCGAGTCTTGCGTCAAAATATTCTTGTGGCATTTCAGAGGGTATAACGTAGTGTACATCTGTGGTTGCAATTGCACCCGCTGTGTGACGCAAGCCTCTTCTTGCCTGTTGCACAATGTAGCGGTCAACTGCTGCTGTAGTTGAGCGTGGTTGATCCCCTCCTCTCCTTCGGGCAGCAGTGTCTGTGGTTCGGAATGCTCTCCATGCACGTGAAACACTGCTGAGAGCAATACCAAATTCCTGGGCTACACTACTCACACTTAGTCCTTCTTCCAGTTTCCAGACGATTCTTCCCCGTGTGAAGCCATCCAAATTTTGTCTTCAGACCATGTTGTTTAAAATTACATTCAGCGGAAAAATGTTAATGTCTTTCACATTCATTCAGAAATTATATATTTAGTTGAATATTTTGGAATGCGAAGTAAGTAAGCAAGAAATTGTACGTTGTGGGTGGACACGGCCTGTACAGAAATTTGCCCTCGATTTACTAATTTTTGAGTGTTGCCAGTCACATTGAGATCTATAAAGGTGTGGAAAATATTCTTGCCAGCATATACATTGTCTGTAGGGTCAGAGGGATGGGTATTTAACTCACACTAGGAAAACAAGTCATCTAATATCTTTGTAAGTAAACTTGTTTTAAAATCATCTGTTATGTTCAGAAGCTAGTAGCAAATTAAAAAGATGCGCTTCAAAAATGGTTATATAATTTAAATGGAGGATAAACTACTACGACTATAAATTCTGCCCACTTGAATTATTGCAATGAATATTAACAACTGGTAACCAAGGAGAAGTAGAAGACAAAGAAGGAGAATTGAGTTGAACAGGATAATCAATAACGTGATATTTTATAAAATCCATTATATTATTGAACCCAGATCATTATATTTTGCATTTTATATTAATGATTTTGTATTGTTTTGAATTACTTTTAAGAAAGAATACTGCAACTGCACCCGTTTTAACTTATTCTTGGGTCAAAATTTGTACTTATCGGTTGAAACTTAGAAAACTTAAGACATTGTTTAACAACATTCGGTACAAAAATGTTTGTGTTCTAACTAACGACTTACATTATTAACGGTTTTAAGTTTTTTCATTATGGGTTTGTACCGATTTCGGTGCAATATTCATAATTCCTGATGTTTGTTTTCATTTATTTATTCATTCATTAATTCGAGGTCCACTCAGCCTGCGTGATTACCCATACAATTGAGCAGCTATCTGACGGTGAGGTGGTGTGCCAGGTGAGCTCTTAAATGTGCACATCTGGTTATGACCTTGATTCTATTTGATTTTACTGTATCGCTAACGGTTATGACATTTAATTCAAATAAACCAGTAAGTGAAACTCTGAATATTTGAAATTAGTGGGATATTCTGCGAATGGTATTCGTAAGAGTGAAAGTCAAGTAAGTCGGAAGTACGGATGGTACATTTTAAAGAGTACTATTGCCGTACACCTAGTTCACATAGTTTAGTATTCTGGGTCTAGAACACACTGAGACGTTGGGGCGTGTTTACTGGCATCCTTTCAAAGGGAACTGGCTCCTAGCGTGTTCATGTAATTCATGAACCTTCAGAAAAACTTTTAAGATATATGTTCGTATACTGGAACTAGTCGCTTTCTGTGACAAAGGCAATTTACGACATTGGTATCGCATGTTTCTTACGTATGAGTTTAGAGATACGCATGGAAGTGACGCTTAACCCTTTCAGAGCTTATTTTTCTCCCTCTGATAGGAAAACAATTTTAGTTAATTTTTCCTACACGATGGGAACAAAATACCGAACTTAATGAAGATATATTTTAAAGAGTCATATTGATGTTCATGGCTTATCCATGTTATGCAGTGAAACATTTCCATTTCCTCGGAATAACGTTTCGGGACACCGAGGATTGTTTGCAACGCGCATGCCTAAAAGGGCGGTAGCAGCGTTAGTAGCAATTTGTGATATTCCACACGTAAATCAGATATCACCTGAGACCACTAAGAAATTTCCTTAAATCTAAGAGCATCCCAATAGCAATGTATGGTTTGGAACTCCCATAGGAGTATCGCAATATGAATGACCTACAAAAGTTCCAGAAAGCGAAAGCAGTATATTGGAAGGGAGTCCAATGCGAATCTAAATACAAAAAGTACAGACTCGCTGATAACATGACACGAGAGGCTTTCCCTATAAATATATTGAAGTATTACTGTATATGATGCTGCACTCGAAGCACGGCCCTACTGTGGGAATTAGAAGGAAAGGAAAATTACATTCAGGGAAATTTTTATTCTACACAATCCATGACATCAAGAGAGTGGAAAATTCTTTGTTATGAACTACGGCATGCAATTCCACATTTTGAGTTTTGCGTTGCATGGATTTCACAACAAGACATGCACAAGGAAGAAATTTCATGAGTCAACTCCAACCTGTAAATATAAATGGTGTGGCGAACTATGTAAAAAAGGCTATTCTATATCGTGTCCGAAGAGGGCCACCCATCATGAATCTTTGTACTGAATGACGAGACAAACAGCTCTACTTTATATAAGATGCATATTATATTCTTTTATCTCTTATTTAATCACAGCATTCTCAAAACATCACACACACTGGCTAGCCTGTTGTGGATGTATGTGAAAACATTTCCCGTTAAATGAATTGAGGTATTACTGAATATGATGCTGCCCTCGAAGCATTGCCCTGATGTTGTTATTAACCACTTGTTACTAACAGATATTCAGTTATAGTCTTCCCTTAAACTCTATTCATCAGATACATTTAAAAGAACTCTCACATTGACCAAGTGAAACATCGAGGCTTCTCGAGTGCCGTACTGCAGAGGGATCGGATTTATTAAGATGCTAGGCTTCTCTATTTAAGAAATATTCCCTTTAATGACTCACAGTCATATAATAGGTATTTCCACAGAAACTTTAGTGAACTCGGCCGCTTGAAAACCCCTAACTGAAGACGCTTCCGGTGGTGGTAGGGAGTGGGGTGAACAACGAAATGCAGCATGCTGAGTGTTATGTATTAGTATTTCATGGGTGACGTGGAGTTTATAATGAAATTAAGCTACGACCTAGACGATTTAAAGTTTGTACCCATCCTTGCTCCCCTGCGAACCATGTGACCTTGCCGCGGTGGGGAGGATTGCGTGTCCCAATGATGCAGGTAGCCGAGCCGCAGGTGCGACCATATCGGATGGGTATCTGTTGAGAGACAAGACTAAGGAATGGTTCATCGAAAGGGGGGTAGCAGCCTTTCTGAAGTTGCAAGGGCAGCAGTCTAGATGATTGACTGATATGGCCTTGCAATAATACTCATCATGGCTTAGCTGTGTTGATACTGCTACACGGCTGAAAGCAACGGGAAACTACATCCGTAACTACCTCCCGAGGACATGCAGCTCTCTCTGTATGAATGATGTACTGATGATGGCTTCCTCCCGGGTAAAATACACTGACTGACAGAGCAAATGCAACACCAAGGAGGAGTGGTTCGAAAGGGATGCAAGTTGGGGAAAAAAAAGAGTCGGCACAGAAGAATAATTGATGTTTATTTCAAACCGATATGCAGGTTACACAATGCGCACGGCATCGACTCAGTAGGATGTAGGACCACCGCGAGCGGCGATGCACGCAGAAACACGTCGAGGTACAGAGTCAATAAGAGTGCGGATGGTGTCCTGAGGGATGGTTCTCCATTCTCTGTCAACCATTTGCCACAGTTGGTCGTCCGTACGAGGCTGGGGCAGAGTTTGCAAACGGCGTCCAATGAGATCCCACACGTGTTCGATTGGTGAGAGATCCGGAGAGTACGCTGGCCACGGAAGCATCTGTACACCTCGTAGAGCCTGTTGGGAGATGCGAGCAGTGTGTGGGCGGGCATTATCCTGCTGAAACAGAGCATTGGGCAGCCCCTGAAGGTACGGGAGTGCCACCGGCCGCAGCACATGCTGCACGTAGCGGTGGGCATTTAACGTGCCTTGAATACGCACTAGAGGTGACATGGAATCATAAGCAATAGCGCCCCAAACCATGATGCCGCGTTGTCTAGCGGTAGGGCGCTCCACAGTTACTGCCGGATTTGACCTTTCTCCACGCCGACGCCACACTCGTCTGCGGTGACTATCACTGACAGAACAGAAGCGTGACTCATCGGAGAACACGACGTTCCGCCATTCCCTCATCCAAGTCGCTCTAGCCCGGCACCATGCCAGGCGTGCACGTCTATGCTGTGGAGTCAATGGTAGTCTTCTGAGCGGACGCCGGGAGTGCAGGCCTCCTTCAACCAATCGACGGGAAATTGTTCTGGTCGATATTGGAACAGCCAGGGTGTCTTGCACATGCTGAAGAATGGCGGTTGACGTGGCGTGCGGGGCTGCCACCGCTTGGCGGCGGATGCGCCGATCCTCGCGTGCTAACGTCACTCGGGCTGCGCCTGGACCCCTCGCACGTGCCACATGTCCCTGCGCCAACCATCTTCGCCACAGGCGCTGCACCGTGGACACATCCCTATGGGTATCGGCTGCGATTTGACGAAGCGACCAAGCTGCCCTTCTCAGCCCGATCACCATACCCCTCATAAAGTCGTCTGTCTGCTGGAAATGCCTCCGTTGACGGCGGCCTGGCATTCTTAGCTATACACGTGTCCTGTGGCACACGACAACACGTTCTACAATGACTGTCGGCTGAGAAATCACGGTACGAAGTGGGCCATTCGCCAACGCCGTGTCCAATTTATCGTTCGCTACGTGCGCAGCACAGCGGCGCATTTCACATCCTGAGCATACCTCAGTGACGTCAGTCTACCCTGCAATTGGCATAAAGTTCTGACCACTCCTTCTTGGTGTTGCATTTGCTCTGTCAGTCAGTGTATTCCGGAGGTACACTAGTCCCCCATTCGGATCTCCGGGTGGGGACTACACGAGAGGGGGCGATCATCAGGAAGATGGATACTGACATTCTGCGAGTCGGAGAGTGGAATGTTAGAAGTTTGAATCGCTTTGGTAGATTAGACTAAAGTTAGATGTAGTTGGTATTAGTGAAGTACGTTGGCAGGAAGAACAGGATTTTTGGTCAGAAGACTACCGAATTATCAACACAAAATCAAACAGGGGATATGCAGGAGTTGATTTAATAATGAATAAGAAAATAGGGCAGTGGGTATGCTACTACAACCAGCATAGTGAAGGAATTATTGTCGTCAAGTTAGACACCAAACCAATGTCCACCACAATAGTGCAGGACTATATGCCTACTAGCTCAGTGGATGATACGGAAGAATGGAAAAACAAGTTGAAGCTGAGTTGGGAGAAGTTCAATTTGGCTTCAGAAGAAATGTAGGAACACGTGAATCAATCCTGACTTTACGTCTGATCTTAGAGGATCGAATCAAGAAGGACAAGCCCACGTACATGGCATTCGTAGATCTAGAAAAGGCATTCGATAATGTTGATTCGACCAAGCTATTTAAGATTCTGAAGGTGATTGGGATCGGATCCCGAGAACGAATTATCTACAATCTGTATAAAAATCAGTCTGCAGTGATAAGAATCAAGGGCTTTGAAAAAGAAGCAGCAATCCAGAAAGGAGTGGGGCAAGGCTGCAGTTTGTACCCCCTCATTTTCAACATTTACATAGAACAGGCAATAAAGAAAATCAAAGAGGAATTTGGAAAGGGAATCATAATCCAAGGAGAGGAAATCAAAACCTTGAGATTTGCCGATGATATTGTTATTTTATCTGAGGCTGCAGAAGATCTTGAGAAGCTGCTGAATGGTATGGACAAAGTCTTGGGTAAGGAGTACAAGACGAAAATAAATAAGTCCAAAACAAAAGTAATGGAGTGCAGTCGAACGAAGGCAGGTGATGCAGGTAATATAAAATTAGGAAGTGAAGTCTTAAAGTCTTAAAGGAAGTAAATGAATATTCTTACTTGGGTAGTAAAATAACTAACGGGTAATAGTTTAAGATCTAATACTGAGATTCACAATTTGGTACATATTATTCGTCTACAGGTAACACTCAATTTCTTTTAATTTATTACAACAACTACTGTTCATTTTATATATATATATATCGGAAACTTATCTCGACTCGAGTTGCTCAGCTGCTGACTCACGGTTGTACGCTATGCCATCTCTGAGAAGATATGTTCCATCTCCGGTCACGTCACAGCTGGTTACTGGGCTTCGTAGTCTTGGTCTCCGTCATAGTAGCCTGGGCAGTCTTCCTCCATCAGCTTAACTGGGTCTCATCATATTGGCGGTGTCCATGCAAGAAGAAGACAATATTATACTAGCAGAATAATTATCTAATTCATTCATTTTAAACATTAGCAGACGTGAATAAATGCTAGTATTTCTCTTATATCTTGAAATTGCGCTCTTATATGAATTTAAATGCGGCTTATTCTCAGCAAATAGGTCTTTTTCTTCACGTTGGCTAGTGCTTCTAGATATTACTTCCGTTATTTCCGATTATATTCAGCCACTTATAGTGCTAGAATTTGCTCTCTCCCTTCGATCTTGCACCGGTCCGTATATTCCTTTTCTTCCAATATGTGAAATTGAAATCTATACGTTTCCCCTCGTCTTGACTAATTCTTTAGCTGTGAATAATCGAATTCTTCACCAATATTTATATTTGAAATGCACAGTTCTCTTCCTTTCTGTTGATCAGCTTTTCCTTAGTTTCAAGTAGATTACTTTTTTCAAATGCGATCTTCTTCCTCAAAGTAGTAAGAATTAATTGAATTCAATCATTTCTCAAGACAATAGTTATTCCAATATGAAACTCCTTTCCTATGGTCTTTCATAAGTCTTCGCCTTCTAAACTGTGATTAACTTGCCTCTTGGTGATAGTTTATATGTGTCCGCGTTGCGTGAAGCCGGCGCACGCCATTTTGTCCGCTACATCTCTGCGAGTAGGATAGCCTCGACTGTAATGGTACAGTAATATCCTAGAAAAAATTTCTTTCATTTCAGTTTTTTTACAGTATAATTTATTTTATATTTGCTGACATTTAATTTTTCCGTACAGAAGAGGCCAAGAATGCAGTTGTAGGAAATGTGTTGTAAGTGATCATTAGGAAGTTTCGTGGAGGGGTTGCGGTGTTTGAGCGACAATACTAGGATTCTCATGGAGGACGGGAAGGAAGATAGCTCTCCCTCGAACAATGTACAAGATATGATCGGTGCTCAAGAAGCATTGGAAGGAAAGGAGGAACTTGTAGAATACACGTGGGTCAATGTTTTAAGGTGGAATAAATTGAAATCAAAGGGCTCTATTCAGGGACAGAATTTAGGAAAAATAGGTGAGAAATCGGTATGAAACATTACAGGGAGAACAGCGGGTGGAAGATAAAAAAACAGCGAACTGTGGGAGAGCAGGGTAGAAGGAGGAGAAAAGGAAAAGGTAGGACTGGAAATTGTAGAGAATTGGATAAAGAAAAGGAGAAGAAACAGGTATATTTGGGGGAGGTGGTAGGAGGAGGAAGAAGAAGGGCAAGTAGGTACTGCAGCCGTCAGGAAAGATAGAGGAGACTAAGATGGATGGATTAGAGGCAGTCCGGATAATATCCAGAATTATCTGATATTGCCACTCACTTCCCCTGAAGCTCTCAAAGTACAACATTGTCAAAATAATACGGGTACCGGGGCATGCAGGTATAGAAGGAAATGAAGAGGCAGATAAACTGGCCCAGAACCTGAATGCGGGATTTGGTATGGACAAGCCCGACACTACATAGGAAAATGGGTACAAAATAAACAAATGGAAAACAGGAAAACTACTCCATGGTGCAGGTTTGCAGAGGAACTGATAAAAGGACCACACAAGAAGCATACTAAAGAATTGTTGAAACTCAGCACAGAAAATATAAGATGGGTAGTAGGACTGTTGAAGGACACTGCCATCTGAAGAAACACCTACATAGAATTGCAGCAATAAAATACAACATATGTGCGAAATGCAATGAAGCAGATGAATCAGCTGCACACATACTTTTCGAATGTGAGGCTCTGGGTAGAATCAGGCTCTCCACTCTAGGACTACCAGGTGAAGAGAGAGAGAAAATCCAAGAAGAAACAATAGGAACAACCTGCAGCTTTGTGAAGGGAGCAGGTATATCTAGGTGGGAATGAAGGGAAATCATGGTAGAAGAAGATGTTAGAGGTCGACGCTAATTAGGAACTAATGTTTAAGGGCCCCATGAAGAAAAGAAGAAGACGAAGAAGAAGATGGGAGGATCAAATGAGGTCGGTGGGCTTGAGGCTCTGGTCAATGGGGACTACATTGTTAGGCATGTGGGGAAATTGTGAAAAAGAAAGGCAACAAGGATAGCATCATCCAGGAATGAGGTTAAGGCAGATGTTCAGGACAGTCGGAAAGAGAAGGGTAATCAGGTATAAGTACCAACATACTTGGGGATGTGTGGGATCTGGTAAATGCAGCAGGGGTGAAGTTTAAGGAAGCGGAGATTGCTATCAGTGGAATACTGTGTAGGAGGGATACTGACAGGAAGGGGATTGGGGATTTAAATGAGACAATGGGGCGGGTAGTGGGAAACTGGAAGTAGGATTTGTACATCCTAGTGTGTGGATAGGAGATAGGGTCTGCGCTGAGATGGCCTTCACTTGAACCGCAGTTGTACGTGAAAGTTAGGAGGTTTGTTTAGAAGAGTTATAGAGAAGTACATTCAGAGTAACGGGGTATTCTAGGGATACTGAAGTCAAGTAAGGCAGACATAAAAATATTAGTGTTATGCTATAGAAGTACGGTAAATAAAGGAATAGAATTGAACAATTTATTAGACATACAGTGTATTTGCCAGATAATTACTGTAATAGGAGTTGAACCATGGCTGAGAAGTGATATTATAGATAAGGCAATTTTCTTACGGAACAGGAGTGTTCATCGTAGATAGGCTACGAGATGGGAATGGTAGTAGGGTGATTATTCATCCTGATGTAGGAAGAAATTGTAAGTTACGAAAAAGTTAAGGGTGAAGAACATGAAATTCTAGGTGTAGGGCTCATCTTCTAGGATAATAGGAGAATTGATGTCTTTCGGGTGTACAGACCAGGAAAGGGTGGCGCTGACGCTGATTCTGAATTAATTGATAATATAATCTGCTATGTGAGGAATGACAGTAAAAGGAAAGTGGTAGTAGGTGATCTAAATTTGCCAAATGTCAATTGGTAAGCTAATGCGAACGACAGGAAGCATGACTAACAAATGGGAAGTAAGTTAAAGAAGGAAAGATAGCTGAATCAGAAAATGATTGAAACAAATGGAGGGAAGCATTTCATGGACGTGGTGCTGGTAAAACCAGATGAGCTCTAAAGAAACTGAAGTAATAGATGGTGTAAGTGTTTTCGTCGTGGATAAAAATGCAAGCAATAGAAAGGTCTTTATATTAGGCAGTGCCATATGGTTGATAAGGCACGTATGAAGGAGTCTCTAAGAAGTAGTTATGATCGATGAAACATGGTAAATCAAAATCCATACAGTCTATGGAACAGGTTTAAAGCATTTCCTGAAGAATGTGAAAGCAACATGGGCTTTTAAAGGTGGTAAGGAATGGTAAAGACCCACTACATTATAACGGGGAAGTAAAAGTACTTAGTATGAGGAGCTGGTTGGAAAGGAGTAGAGCTAGAAATGGTTGTGAAAGTAAAGGGAAATTGTAGGAACTTACTAGAAAATATAATCTAGCGAAGAAGCCAGCTAAGGATAACACGATGGAAAGCATCGTTTCAGTTTTCACTAAAATTTGAGTGAGTGCCAATTATGCTTTGGGTTGAGAAGATCTGGGAGAAAGTGGGCGAGCTGCTTGACTAAGCGGTATGATCCGAGCTGTAAGTGGAGACATTGACATTAGTGGATGAATAAGTATGAGGCGTGCTTTTAAGAGTGAGGAAGGCCACTATACGAAGATAAAGTTTGAATTCAAGAGGTCAGAGTGATGAAAATAGTAATGTGTAGGAAGGGGAATTAGCGGTCGAGAAAATGTACCAAGTGGGATTTTTCTGGGTACTCCTACTTTCCCTGCCACCTTTCATTCCTGCGACAGTTCCTGACATAATTTAATTTAATCTGTCAGTCATTAATCAATACCCCAGAGGCGCGCGGCAGGCTTCGGCAGCCGGCACAACTCATATACTCGCCGCTAGGTCGGGGCTCCGTTCATTCCATTCCTGATCCGATCGAATGACTGGAAACAGGCTGAGGAAATTCTGTTTTTCATATTCGGCAAATCTCTAAATGCTTAGATATCGTTTATTAAAAGAATAAACAATTGACAGGGAATCTGCCGCATACACGACTGCCCTGCATGCAAATCAGTGATGACAGAAATTTTTCAACAACAACAAGTGATTGTAAATATAACACTCGGTCCACTGTACAGCCCGATTTCTAATGTTGTTGTTCTCGTTAGATACTATGTCTACTGTATATGGTTCGACAGTCGCCTCTAGTTACAGTGTTTGTATGTGTATTCCGTCTTATAAGTTTTTATATTTCAACATGTTCAGGTAATGGGGTGCAATGATAAAATACACATGCTACACTGCTGTACTAAAACTTAAGGACTAAAGTAACTTTCGCATGTTGTGAAAATGCCAAGTAATATATCTCGGTGAATCTTGAACCATAAGAACTGCTACAGTGTTGTACGGCAGTCATCTGAAAGGAATATGTGATGAGACGAACAGAAATAACCCTTTTATACAGAGAAAATGAATTGCACGTAAGTCCCTGCTTATTGCAATGGTCTCCTCGACATCACGAAAGAAGGGATATGGTTCTTAAATGTGTGTGTGGTCACAACGGACAGCGATGCATGCTCTGCAACTTGATCCCATGCTGCCCATAAGATTGGTATGAAGTTCTTTTGGTAGGGCGTTCCATTCCTCCACCGGCGTGGTTGACAACTGCTGGATGGTCGTTGGTGCATCTGGATGTGCTGCAATACTTCTGCCCAACATCTCGCACACCTGTTCGATGGGATTTTAGTCGGGGTAACGGGCAGGCAACTCCATTCTCCGAATATCCTCTTGTTCCAAGAGCTCTTCCTCCCACGCTGTTAGATGCGGTCGTGTATTGTCATCCATAAAATGAAGTCAGGACCGAATGCACACCAGAAGAGACGCACATTGGGAGGGAGTTCACTGTCACAATAACGTTGACCGGTAAGTGTACCCCGTTCAAAGATTTGGAGGTCGCTACGCTCATGCAACATTTTGCCTCCCCTCACCATAACACTTGGACCACAATAATGATTATATTCGAGAAAGTTCCCGGGTGCATTACGTGTTACCACCTCCCGCCAGATGAGGGTACGTCTACAATCACTACTCAGACTGAATCTGCTCTCATCTGCTCGTCGGACCAGACCTGATGTCCTTGGCACCAACGCAAACGATGCCGCCGATGTGCGGGTGTCATTGGAACACAAAGTAATGGTCGTCGGTCGAACAAACCACCCCCATGCAGTCGCCGTGCCACTATGCAGCGTGAGACTGGGTGCCTTGCAGTCCTGTTAAATATGATTGCAATTGCACCCGCTGTTTTAATGAAGTCTCTTCTTGTCTGTCGCACAATGTACCGATCAACTCCTGCCTTAGTTGACCGTGGTTGAACCCCTTCTCTCCTTCGGGCAGCAGTGCTTATGGTTCGCAATTATCTCCATGCTGTGAGTAATACCAAACTCCTGGGCTACACTCCTCACACTTCGTATTTCTTATAGTTACCCATGATTCTTCCCCGTGTGAAGTCATCCAAATGTTGTCTCCGGGCCATGTTGTAATGAATAAAACCCCCACTGTGCACCATAATAGCTCGTTGATTGGCTCACACTGTCTGTCCCGGTCCTTCTACTGCCTCGTTTCGTGGGGCCAGACCAATTTGCCTCCATAGTCGCGCCGACCTCTTGCTCGGTTTTTTTTGCACGTTTGGGAGACTTCTGGCAATATGCTACCGCACTTTCATTCATTTCCACTGAGTAGTTGATATGTTATGTTGCTTTATCTATCTCGTCCTTAAGTTTCGCACATCAGTGTATATTCCTGAAAGAAAAATTGTAATTAATCATATGAAGATATACGAATTAAAGTTTTCTACATTTTCCAAATTGTTGTGATATGCCTTTTCTGCTGTGACCCGTCTTTACAGTGCACTTTGTTTTCTGATATGGGAGAGATCAAATTTGTTTGTTTCATTGTTTCATTAACCAGTCTCACTTTCATCCTTGGTTTGACGGAATGAAATCGAATGAGGTATGAGCGATTCTAGTTTTGCCATTCCTTTTGCAGCCAGTCCCTGTTATGAATGTTGTTAAAATGTTACTCATAGGAACAGTTAATGCGTGCATTTCAGTGAGCTTGGTAGATTGATACATAGTAGCAACGTATAGCTTGACGAGATAAACAATAGGGAACTACCTCACTCCTCATTCCCCTGACATGCACCTACAGTGACGCATAGCCTGTCTCTGACAGCTGAGGAAGGAGCTGTTGGGGATCAAACCAGCCTTCTGGCAGAATACAAAACATACAAGCATTGTCGTGAACGTTTCTAATTATTGCGATGTACCAATGATGGAATAATGTGACGTCAAGAGGACTATTTTAAAATTAATTACTGTTATTTCATGACTGCTGAAATGATTTGATCTTTAAACTTTCCTTTAACGATATGTCTTCCATTCTGATTACATTAGTCTCCATTAAATAATTTATGTGTGTTATTCGGAGAACTCGTTATTACAAATAAAATGGAGTAAAAATCTAATCTTTGTGATCACATTATTTGTCCTTTGAACTGATTGTGTTTGTTTGTTCTTTTTAAGATTGCTCATCGCTGTAAGTGTTGCATGAATTTTACTATTAAATGTCTAAGAAAAGTATAACTTTTCTGGAACACCAAGTAATCTCGCTTGAAGTGTTAATAGATTAATTAATGATAATAATGTTATTGATTTTACGTCATACTGCTACTTTTTCCGGTTTTCAGAGACGCCGAGGTGCCGGAATTTTGTCCCGCAGGAGTTCTGTTACGTGCCAGTAAATCTACCAACAAGGGACTGCCGTTTTTGAGCACCCTCAAATACCACCGGACTGTGCCAGAATCGAATCTGCCTGGTTTCAGAAAGTCCACGCCTCAACCGTCTGAGCCACTCAGCCCGGTTAACCGATTAATTAAACATCTACTGAACCTCTATTAGAACAAAAACGATTTTCTGAACAAAAAGTATATATGAAAAATCTAAAGACAAAACTTGCAGGGTGTATCAGAAGTGATGTGATAAGCGGAAGCGATGAAAAGTTCACGGTAGGAGAAGCAAAGTATCCTCAGTGAACGTGGGGCAGGAATGAAACAGTGGATTGCAGTTTTAACTGAGAGGACAATACGCTCTCTGAGCAGAATGTTGATTGGACTTTAATGGAACAGAACCTGATAACAGAATTAGCATAAGCTTACGGAGGAAGTTATGTTTTCTGTGAATGAATGACCACTTGTTGATCCGTTCTTTCTCTTGTCAGGCATCTGAGATAAACGGAGGACACTACTGAAAGTAACTCTGCTTTTCGACAGACTTCAGACTTAATGCTATAGATGTTTGCACTTACCTCGGAATCTTGAGTTAATGGTACGTTTATATTGCAATTCTTGATGCAAAATTTCCTGTACTTACGATGCACAATTCAGACACAAGGGAGGAGTTACTTTATTAGGTATCCGGCTATATGGGCTGCTCTCCGCTCGATATTGATAGCACAGTTTACACAATGCTCGTGAGGGAACCAATGACGTACCGGCTGCCCTGGCCATTAAAGTCTCATGTGCTTTATCCGGTGTCCTGAGTGCTCGTAAACCGTTTTGAAATATCATTAAATTCAATGTTCCTCGAGGCTTACCCTCTTGTATATGGCAATTTCTCTGGGATGTGCCAATCTCGTTAGATCTTGTAATGACAAATTAATTATTTTGGCATTAATAAAAATTGAATAAACAGCTTTAATGGCAGAACTGTAGTCGTATAACTTTGGTAACAGCCAAAGTCGTAAAGATGGATCGGTGTGAAGCTATTTATTAACGTCGGTAGCCTCATTTATTTGCTGCAATAACCTGTCCAATACACAACTCGTAAAATGGAATACGTTCAGGTTTCCTAGAGATACAAATGGATTAAAATGCTCACACTGTATGAAGAATTCAGAGTTAACGTTCTTCGATTTGATTCTGCATTATATTGATTATTGGCAGTCTTCCTGATCGACAGTGTTCCCTTCGATTCCGAAGCCGTACATTATCGGCAATATATCGGCAGCTGTAGTCCCGATTAATTAAAAGTATTGTCAAATTTGTACAATACAAAATCATCGGCCATATGTCTGCGTTTATATTCCAAATGATGACTGTGTTGACTGATAATCATACAATGAATCTACAGCATCATATTTTGAACAAACCGCTGTAGATGTGTAAAAGTATTGAGAGTATTTCACTCATCCGAGAGGCCACTAAACTGCAAGTGTGTTACAGTACTGCTTAAGAGAGCCGGGATGTAACAATGTTTTTCGACAAAATATTGCAATTTTATTATTGTTATTGATTATATACAGTCGTATCAGCGCACACTTTATTAAAACATAACCGGTTTTCGGACACTAAGGTCCATCATCAGTGTTAAAATTTGAATTTAATTTCACATAAGTGCGTCGTCAAAATGAGTTAAAATGAGTTAAAATTGTAAATTAAATTTAAATTTTAACACTGATGATGGACCTTAGTGTCCGAAAACCGGTTAAGTTTTAATAAAGTGTGTGCTGATACGACTGTATATAATTAATAACAATAATAAAAGAACTACATCAGCACTGTCAAGAAATGGCTTTAATATTTTATAATGATTATAATATATTGCAAAGTCTTATATGCTGTCACATTTGAACATCGTTCAATGCCACCTTTAATATTTGAGTCCAAGAACAGAAAATAATGACTAATCGACGAGATCATTGAGGTCGACCATAGTATATTTTTACGAGTTGAGATGCCTTTGGGCCGATGACCTTAGTAGATGTTAGACCTTTAAATAACGATCATCATCATCATCATCATCATCATCATCATCAGCATCGTCGTCGTCATCATCATCATCATCGAGATGCCTTTCGTGCAAAGTGATATCTACAGTAGAATTAAATTAATTTCGTGGCTCAGACAGGTGCGTTTAGTCATGCGTTCATCGGAGTGACATAGCCACTTCTCTCAGCAGCAGACTGCAGTACGGATCAAACTTCCAGCTTAGCGTGAGGGACTGAACAAGACGTAACAGATGAATATGCCAAATGCCTAACAGTGTTGTTTGGTGAGGTGCAGAGGTTTTATAATCTCCCTGCATACTTATCCTGGCTACGGTATCGCTAAATCTCATTTTGTTCGTTTCTATAAAAACTATTAATAATAGATCGGCAACGTTCAAACCTAAAATGTATAATTATACATCACAAGAACTTTATAATATCCTCAAGTTCAAGTTTTTACATATTATTTTAAACTCCGCTCGACAATGCGCAAACGCAATCAGATCATTTGTCACTTAGACCCTAAGGAAGTCCTTTAAATTTAAACGTGTGTTTATGACATATGACACATGCCAATCATTTTAAGTGTATTTTAAGGCACATTTTATGTTAGATGTGTGTTAATTCAGATACCCTTTATATTTATTAATTTATCTTGATTCCAAGTGAATTGAAAGCGGTCATCATTTAATAAATGTTTATATATATATATATATATATAATAACTTGTCCTGACTGACTGACTGACTAATACAGCATCACCGATCAAAAACTACTGAACATAAAGGTGCACATTAAGGGAGGATGTTTTGATATTCAGTCGCTAAGGGGTTGAAAGGTGGGGGGTGAATTTTTAAAATGAGGATATCTATATCACGAAAACTTAAAACTTTACAGACGTAAAAATTGGTATTTTGAATCTCCTTTAAAAATAAGGAAATATGTATTTTTTTGTTTTTAGGAAATCCCATTATAGGGGGTGATAAAAGGGGGAAAAGTGGTTGAACACCTTTTATGAGGAGAGTTATATCTCAAAAACTGAAGATATTTCAGACATGAAAATTGGTATTTGGAATTACCTTTGAAAATAAACACGTATTTTTGTGTTTCTGGATAATCCAATGAATAGAGGGTGAACAGGAGTGACAAACGGGGTGAATTTAGAAAAAGACTATATCTGCAAATCATCTAAGACACGTAACATATTACAGATTTGAAAACAGGTATTTGTAATTTCATGTAGAAGTAAAGAAACATAAATCCATTTTTTCGGAAAATCCACTCAAGGGGAACTGAAAAAGGGGGGTGAATTTTTAAAATTAGCATATCTACAGTATATCTAAAACACTTAACATGTTGGAGACGTGAAAATTGGTATTTGGAATCTTCTTTTAAAATGAAGAAACACGTACTCTTTGGTTTTCGGAAAAAAACCCTTAACGTGTGGTGGTGAAAGTTTTGAAAAATTAGTTGAATTATTTGTATGAGAATGATATACACATACAAAAATCTAAAGATGTTACAAACGTGAAAACTGGTATTTGAAATCTCCTTTAAAAATATAGAAACGCTCATTTTTGAAGGGGGGAATCAACTTAACGGGCTGGGGTAAAAAGGTGATGAATTATTTTTATGAAGATACTTATATATAAAAACTGAAGATGTTAGAGCCATGAGTATTTGTATTTGGAATCTTCATTCAAAGTAAAGAAACCCCTGTTCATTTGTCTTCGGAAAATCCACTTAAGGGGGGTGAATGAATTGAAAAATTAGTTTTATTATTTGTATCAGGATAATATTATATCTCAAAAACTAAAGATGTTAAAGACGTGAAAATTGGTATTTGGAATCTCCTTTAAAAATTAAGAAACACTCACTTTTGGCGAGGGGAGAATCAACTTAACGGGTAGGAAGAGCGGGGGGGGGGGGGGGCGGAGGGGTGAAAAAGGAGTTGAATTATTTCTATGAGGATACTTATATCTCAAAAGTTCAAAATATTGCATACGTGAAAATTAGTATTTGTGTGGGTGTGGGGTTCAAATTAAGTAAATTAGGAGTTGAAATACGATTATGAGAATTCTTTATCTAAAAAACCTGAAGCTCATATAGACGTGAAAGCTGGTGTTTTGGAATTTCCTTTCAAAAGAAAGAAACATGTATTTTTTGTTTCCTGAAATTCCACTTAAGGTGGGAGAGGGGTGGAGAGAATTGAAGAAGAAGAAGAAGAAGAAGTTGAGTTGTTTTTACGAGAATACATTTACCTCAAAAACTGAAGGTGTTACGGACGTACAGACATGAAAACTGGTATTTGGAATCTCTTTTAAAAATAATGAAACACGTATATTTTGTTTTCAGAAAATCCAGTTAAGGGGCTGAAAAAATTGGAAAAGCGGGTGATTTTTTAAAATGTGTACCGATATATCTACATTATGTCAAAAACTTAACATGTTAGAAACAAGAAACCTGGTATTTGGAAAGTCGTTTAAAGATACAGGAACTTCCTTTTTGTATTCGGAGTAGGCACATAACGCGGGGTGAACAGAAGAAAAAAATAGTTGAATTATTTTTAATGAGGATACTTATATCTAAAAAACTTGAAGATGTTACAGATCTGAAAGTTGGAATTTGGAATCTCCTTTAGAAATATAGAAACATGTTATTTTTCGGAAAATACATTTCGATGGGGTTGGGGGTTGAATTATTTTCATGGGGATACTTATGTATATCTCAAAAACTGAAAACGTTACAGATGTGGGAATAGGAATGCTGAATATCCTTTAAAAATAAAGAAAAATGTATTTATTTTTTCGAGAGAAGAGTGTTTCTCACATGTACAGTTCTATGTTGCATGGTCGTCATAGCCACAAACATGGTTTACAAGGAATTTTTGGGGTAAATGAAACTCAGTTACCATTATATATGGTAATAATAATAATAATAATAATAATAATAATAATAATAATAATAATAATAATGATAATAATAATCATAGTGACATCAAGAGGGCCTCTTCTTAAAGTTAGAATACACCGCACCTTAAACATCCACCTATTCTGACATCGTATGGAGTTACCTAGGAACCTATAATGGAAACTTCGTTTGCTTTCGTTCAGTAAGAAATGTAATTTTTAGGGGTTGGCACCTCCTCCTCGTATGTCACTTCTAAGGGTTGTTCCAGTATTAGTCTTTATTCTACGACTCACAGCCCAGTCTACCATTATAAAAGGAAAGAACAGTTGCCTGCTAAGGAATATCTTACCCGGGCGAGTTGGCCGTGCGGTAAGGGGCGCGCAGCTGTGAGCTTGCATCCCGGAGGTAGTGGGTTAGAATCCCACTGTCGGCAGCCCTGAATATGGTTTTCCGTGGTTTCCCATTTTCACACCAGGCAAATTATTACATTATTTAAGGCCACGGCCGCTTCCTTCCCACTCATAGGCATTTCCTATCCAATCGTCGCCATAAGACCTATTTGTGTCGGTGCGACGTAAAGCAAAATTGAAACAATGAAATAAACAAAGAATATCTTGACTGTGGGATGATCGCCTGATGTTCAGACCTCACTTAAAGCAGCTGGCGTGTTGGTTCAAAAAATAAGGTAGGCTTCTTCATCCTAAAAAGTGTAACTGTAGAAGATTTTTGTACAGTATCATCGGGAAGATAACAGCGTTCCCTTCGAATGTATAGTTTAGGGTTGTGCCATACCCACTTTGTTTTTAATGCAGGGATTTTAGTAAGTTAATTTATTTCTCTACAATGGAGGTCTTCTAGCTTCTTCTAGCAGCGAATTTAAGCGCCCTAATGGGTGTTAGATCTTAAATGGAAGCACGAGTGTAGACCCTCGTTTCCCTTCACTACATTTTGTTTCTTGTGACTAGGATTTTCAATATTTAAACTTATTGTACACTTTCTGGCTGTTAATCTTCCTTCCTCCTAGTCACAAGGTAGTAGGCTACTGTGTTATCCTCTGGTTGACAGTGCCCTGATTAGGTTCTATACTTATGCAATGTTATGGGGTTGCTCGGTTCTTTTTCAGCATCCATTTCTCTTTAGTGTGTTCGACTATTTTCTAAATATTCATTTTCTGATATTTACGTATGTTTGGCCTATATTTGTTGCAGTGTAGCTCCTGATAAGTTGAGAATTTCTCCCGTTCATATGTTCATTTTTGCTGGCTTCCCTTACACATAAAAGGGCAGGGAGTATTCAGCAGGGTTATTTTGGTGTACCGAATTCGCGTAGACCTTCGAAATTGGGAATCTCAACCTCTCTTGTTATTAATGAAGCTCTGAGAATTCTCGCCCTGTTTGAAAGTTGCTTAAATAATTACCAATTGTTGTTAAGTATGATCGAAGATCGATCACGATTGTAAACTAACTTATTATGTTTACTAGTTAAAGAGAAAATAAGCAATAAGAAGAAAAGACAGTGATAGAAAATAAAATAGTTTTGTCATTCTATGTGGTCATTCATTTATCCAGCCCTACGGTCCTGCCGCCTCTTTCTTCACACCCCGTGGACCGCTGCCGGGAGGTTACGTTTCTGTTACCGGTAAGAGCGAGCGAATAAATAAGATTATTAAGCATTGATTATAAAGTTTCTATATAATTCCTTCGTTATTTTGTAATTTGATGTAAACTTTTATTTCGTCAGCCACTGTCTACTGAATGTACCCATTAGACTAGTATTTATCTTTCAAAATATTTATTTAGCATTTACAGGTTACTGTAATGACAAAGAGGAGGCCTGCCGAATACCAGATAAAATTAATTATATTGAAAAACATAGTTTTATATATTATTAAACATATTCCTGTGCCATTAAGGAGCTCTGCTCCATAAGAATGGATCCTAAATATGTAAATCGAACCTCTGAGTGAAACTAAAGCAATTAATATGGAGTCCTTGGTTAAGCCAAACCGTTTGGAGAAATCAGCGAAACATTTTAGGATAGTCCCTCCCGCTCATATCATTAAACCAGTGACAGTCATGGACTAGAGATGAGATATTTCTCGGAAGTATTTATTATTACGTCAACTTCTTTAGGATGGTTTTCGTGAGCCTTGAGTCTGATGGTGTGGTCCATATTTAGGTGTTCATGTGTTTCAGAGATTTTTAAAACTTATGTGCTCGTGTTGCGTGAGTGTTTTTAAGTTTTATAATTGCAGTTTCAATTACATAGTCATTTCGGTATATACTGTGACTGGTACCCACGTACTAACTCAGTGTGTCAAAACCACGTAAATGCGGGGGGGGGGGACTCTCGAATCTATTCTAAAGGAAATAGTTAGCGAAACTTGGGCAAGAAAAAGTAAATCGCGGTTAAGCACGAGAAACTGTGTGCTCGCGTAGGGAGTATTTTCAGTTGGAAAGACCGAATGGGGCACCACGGATAAACGTGGTGGGGAGAACAACGGGCGGCTCTTAAATTAAGTAAGAAGAAAAAAGTAATGAAAGAAGAGAACTAGATGGCAAAGAAGAAGAGGGGAGAGAAGTTAGATCTACGCGTGCGCTCCTGAAACTCTAGAGAAAGTGAGATACTGCCTAAAATCCTCACCAGTATTGACGATTTTCAGAGAGATGTAATTCTCCGGCATATTTATTCTCATTACGCTCGAGAAACTGCATTTCACCCTCCCGGAAGAACAACTACTTCTGGGTAGTGAATCTACTCTCCGCCCTAGCTTAGTAGTACGAGAAATGTGCACAGCGAACATTGTCGAATGAGAGAAGCGATGTTGTAATCTGGTACTACCGATACCTCAGAACTGTGAAAGGTATTATTTGGCTGGACGAAACATGTGTTAATGCGGGTCACACTTGAGCGAAAGAGTGGACTGCCCGGGCTGGACCGGGTACAATGAATACATCCTTATGTAAGGGTGGGAAGGTAGTCGTCCTTCCTGTAGGCAGTTCTCGTGGTTTTTTCCCCAACTATTTTCGTAAAACTTGAAGCATTCATATTCTCATTTAAGACATCTGCTTTCGTTCTCCGAAACATGCGGAGATAACAGCGCTGTCTCGGATTCATCACTTTATGTAAGACCCCTGTTGCATTAAGAGTGAGTAATAGGAAGTTGCGATACATTTTATTTAAAGTTTGTGATTACTATTGTTAATGGGCACAGTGTTTCGCCCAATATAAACTAGGAGAAGAAACTTAGTTTTTGACATTTCGCATTTATATCGATCGTACGATCGGTTAGAGAATATTATAAGAATGTGTAGCAATGTTTATCGTTACACAGTTAATAAAAATAAAAATAATTTAATCACTAATACACGTCATCGGAATCTTCGTCCGATGTATCAAACATATTTTTTCCTCACTTTGGGGTGAATTTGATCGTGGCGGAGGTCGAGGCTCTATTGTATGAGATATAATCAGCTTTAAGACCTCTGGGCACAATTTGCCGACCTTATTCCTATGAACGTCCTGCAGGCTATTGATCAGAGGATCAGATGTTATAATCAACATGGAGGGGTAAGTCTCTATTCGTGGCAATACGTGAACACTTTCTGGTGTTGCGCTCCCTGAACCAACGGCAATCTTTGTTTCTAGCTCCTCGGGCTTCTTCTGAAAGCTGCCGGATTTGTACATACGAAGTTTCGATTACGTCTGTATTATGGGTCAGTATTTTATGTACAGTACCAGGCACATAATACTACGAATAGGGACTGAGATAAGGTTTTCTGTTATCAAGGCAGAGTTTGTTAAATTCAATTAAATTTATCTCGAAACCAGAGGACTATGTTCTCAGTAATACATCAAATTGCTTCATAAGTGTAACATCCAATGCTGTGATCTGAGCACTCAATTCAGGATTGCATACAAAACGGCGAGCAGTGCTTTTGTCAATTGTTGAACCATATCCTGGCTTTTTCTTGTCCTCAGTCAGTCCCATTTCATTCTTGAATCGTTGTTCAGATTCCTCTAATCGTTGTTTTATATTAACCTTACCTTCAGCAATTCTATCCTGTCATTTTGTATACCTAACTTGTAGCTAATGCGTATAAACTAAGCTTTCCAGTCTGTCGAACACACGCTTTAATTATAAATACTACACTATAACATACTTGTAAAAATACACATTATTAAACAAGGAATACAAATACACATTATTGAACAAAGAATGGTATGTTTCGTTCTTCAAAGAACATCATCAGATTCTATCACATGACACTCAGATATTTTGAAATCTTGAACTTATCTTAATGATGTCCACTGTCGTCTCTACTCCAGCATTTACTGCGAGGTTTTTGGAAACGTTGCTCACTCATTGGCGTAGGTCCAAAATGGCTGCAGTGCGTTGATTTACTTTCACCACGTCTCGCCCCTCTCCTTTGCGCCGTCAATTGCACGCTGTGTTTTATTTTTATTTTTACTTTTAGTGCTTCCTTCAATATTACCGATGCTGTTATCATTTTTGGGAAAGTCTAAAGCGTTTGTACCCTCGTTTCCCTTTTCTCAATTTTGTTTAATACAACCAGGACTTTCAAATTTAATTGTTTCTTCAATTTTCGGCTGTTAACATTCCTTCTACCTAGCCACAATGTAGTATAGGGTTATCCTCTGTTTCTCTGGACCTCGTGTCCCATTATGTTTTGTTCTAATCTAACGTCATGGGATTGCAAGAGTGATCTCCGCACCCCCTTTTCTTTGCTTTACATATTTTCTAAATTTTCTTTCTGACCTTTCTGGAATTTAACTTGTTTTTGGTCTGCATTGTAGCAAGAGCTTGGCTCCTGATCAGTTGAGTATTCTTCCCGTTCATATCTGCATTATCATTGGCTTCCTTGAAGAAATGAATGGGCAGCTTGGGTTCAGTAGAGTTTATGCTTCTATGTGAAAGCTCATAGGCTTCAAAAATTGATAAGGATCTCCATCCTCCCTTGTTATTATTGAAGCTCTGAGAGCATTCACCTTCTTCTAAAGTTACGCACCTTGTTATCAATTATTAGTTAAAGTGATCGAACACTCACCATTGTTATCTAATATATTGTTTATGCTAAAGCAAAGTGGTACAAAAGAGAAAGTCAAACGAGAGAGCGAGAGAAAATATATTAATAAAACATGTACTGCAGTAAAATGGCCACACATTAGTGAAAGGTATTATAACAATTTAACACTTGCACCATTGGTCGCATAGTCTCTGATTGATCTAGTCCTCTTGTTGCAGAAATCTAAGTGATATCGTTCACATAACTGTCCACATAATGTACACTTGCATGAGTTTGACGGTGGTATGTTGGGTTTTCGCAAATGACATGGTGGAATCCATGTACTGCAAGTCTTGTAAACACGTGCCTCGTCTCAAAATATGCTGCTGTCCATGTACGATCCATCATGGCCCCAGTTCCATAGAATTTCGTGGGTACTTCTTCTCTTTTCCTTATTAGTGTTCTTAGTAGGTTTTCCGATGCCGTTGTGTTAGGTATGGGTACATTGTCCTTAAATCCTCCATGAGGAAAGTTTCCAGCGCGAGAAGGTAGACTAATCTGGATTTTGTTGTTTTTGCCACTCCGATTGCTCTTTTGATGTATGTTGCTTTCACTAATGTATGGCTATTTTGCTGCAATAAATGTTTTATAAATTTTAACTCTTTCCAGTGTTGCTAAGTACTTTTCATTCAGGTGTGACCATATAATTTCAATCCCATATGTAAGTATTGGAACGATTTTCGATTTGAAGAGCGCCATTGTTGCGTCAAGATTTAGTGTTCTGATGAAGCTCATTTCGTTTATCGCTCTAATTGCTTGCGTCGCTTTCTCTATTGTGTGTGTAGTGAAGCATTTTGCAGACGCCTGGAGTGTTATCCCTAGATATTTGTATTCTTTGGTGATAGATATTATTTTCCCTTCTAAGGTGATTCTTGTCGATTTTGGTATTTGCCCTCCTGATCTGAACACCGTCATTTCCGTCTTTTCAGTGTTAATTACGAACTTGTGTTCAATGCACCATTTTCCCACTTCGTCTACAGTGTTCTGCAGTTCCTTTATAAGCTTTTTGAGCCAATCACAATATCATCCGCATAGGCGTATGCTGCTACATTTTCATTTTGCGCAATTTCCATAATGTCCTTCGCTGCCAGGATGAACAGCAGAGGGCTTAGTGGGTCCCCTTGGAGTACACCATTTGTTCGAATTATTGGTTCTGAAAGGTCTAGGCTGTCCGAGATTCTTATCTTGTTCCATTCATTTATGGAGTTTATGATTTTTGTCCAGACGCTCTCTCTTCCCAGAGTTTCCTCGAGCTTCCTTTATACTAATGCTCGGTCCAGGAGATCAAAGGCTTTTGTGAAGTCTATAAAGATTGCATAGTATTTTTCCTTCTTTTCGATGGCTTCCCATATGTTATTTAGCAGTAGTTCCACCGCTGCGAGAGTGGATCTTCCTCTCCTAAACCCGAATTGAGATTCTGGGAGGTGCTCTTCTACTGTGTCCCTTATTCTTTCTGTGATTAGATTTGTGAATACCTTAAAAGGATTGTTTTCCAGGGCTATCCCTCTGTATTTATTTGTGTCCTTCGGGTCTCCTTTCCCTTTGAAGATTACCTTTAATATTGATTGTCTCCACTGATCTGGGATTTTGGCTGTTTCTATGCATTTATTATAGTGTTCCGTCCAAATTGGAGCTAATAGATGAGCCGTGTCTTTAAGGTATTCATTCATTACAATGAAAATATATTAGTGTTTTTCCATTTATTGTGATTATTTTATTCGTTCAACCCTACGGCCCTGCCGCCAGTTTCCCCACTGACTTGTGGACCGCTGTAACAATAACAATATAAAGGCATATAGAAAGCAGTACAGGTAAAAGAGCGGAAAACCTCCACAACCATAAGAAAAAAGTTATGATAACCCGGGTGATTTAAATATTCAGGAAGGAATATCAAATGCCTGAAGGAAATACCTTCACTAGTGGTACATGTTCGAGCTTGAAAGTTGTAAAATATAAGCGTGATATTTCCAAAGACAGTAAGGATTAATAGCAATTGCCATATATAACAAGAGTAGGGCCGACAAACAGAATTACATCAGTCCGCAGCCAAAGCCAATGCTACTGCTCCTACCATCAAAATCCAAGACGAAATCTTGCAGAACATCCAACACTTTCTTTAACATGGTTGTCACCTCTCAGCAAATGCTAATATATATATGATCGTCGCCATAAGACCTATCTCTGTCGGTGCGACGTAAAACAAATAGAAAAATTTATATAGATGCTGAAATTCAATATCGCCTGAAATATGCTAGTGCAGCATTAGGACGTGTACGACAAAGGTTCTTTGATAACTATAATATCAGTATTAGTCTTGACTATAACAGACAGTATTGGATCCGTATTGACTTAAGAGGCGGCCGGAGTCAGTTCTAGATTCACATTTTATTTCAAAATATCGCCACTAGTCTCGTTGATGTCGACAACTAACTCCACTGATAGTTACATCGCCGGTGCATAGATGGCAGTACGAAAGGCCAAGGCCGAACGAGCGATTCCCCTCTCACCCTCCAGCGTCACATAGTCTGTCACCAGGAAGTTGTGATACAGTACTTGCACGGAGCTGATGGTGTTGACATTTGTACGGAATGCGAAACATTCCAGGAAATTATTGAGCCTGGGTTAGTGCTGAACAAAACAGTCAAAATAAGGTACTGTTTCCGACAAATATAAATGAAATGGCGTATGGCTTTTAGTGCCGGGAGTGTCCGAAGACAAGTTCGGCTCGCCAGATGCAGGTCTTTTGATTTGACACCCGTAGGCGACCTGCGCGTCGTGATGAGGTTGAAATGATGATGGAGACGACACATACACCCAGCCCCCATGCCAGAGAAATTAACCAATTATGGTTAAAATTACCAACCCTGCCGGGAATCGAACCCGGGACCCCTGTGACCAAAGGCCAGCACGCCGGACACTGTTTCCGATGATGAAATGAAATAGAGCATCAATCCCGTCCCCGCCTCACGTCTTTCCCTGTACCGGCCAGTCAGTGAAGCATAATATAATTCTATCCAATGAAAATACAAACTGATATAACAGAAGTTAATTCATTTACGAATATTTTAGTCACACAGTGATACTTTGGACATACGATAAATATTGTAACGCGACCAAGAACGGAATTTTCCAACAACCGTGAGTAAAAAAAAAGAGCCTTACAAATTTATAACAGTTTTTTCCTCTTGGAAACAAACAGTTCAGAAATATATAAACAATGTATAAAACATCCCATTGCATATTGTGTTAAAATTTGAATTCGATCAAATAACTTGTTTTCAGAGACAGAGGTGCCGGAATGTTGTACCGCAAGAGTTCTTTAACGTCTCGACTTTCCAATACCACTGCCCTGAGCCAGGATCGAACCTGCCAAGGGGCAGAATGCCTGCGTTCCCGAGCCGTTGTGAGTCTCTTTGTCTTTACAAAGACGGATTTGAAGTCGTATATTTTCGTATAAGTTTTAAATAATAAATGTTACAGCATCTAAATATCCATTAGTTCTGTATTTCATGACTTGAGTGGAGTGTAATTAGAGTAACTACTAAGCTCAAAAATATACGACTTCATTCTCGCTCTCGGTGACGTCAGGCGCTTTAGCCAATAGCAACGCTGCTCACCGGAATGACCTATCTGACCTGTGAGTTATTCCAGTTACGTTGGATAACCCAATTTCCAAGAAATACAAGGACTGTAAACGACGGTTTTGTATACCTACCCGTTATGAAACTCGAAAACGGTGCTGGTAAAGAACGCAACA
The DNA here is from genome assembly GCF_040414725.1 of Anabrus simplex. Taxonomy (NCBI): domain Eukaryota; kingdom Metazoa; phylum Arthropoda; class Insecta; order Orthoptera; family Tettigoniidae; genus Anabrus; species Anabrus simplex. Next base: position 492,016,151 of record NC_090266.1, read on the forward strand.
GCTGAGGGGCACTGCAACTTCCCTCTGTAGGTGGGGGTAGTAGAATAACACCCACAGTATCCCCTGCCTGTCGTAAGAGGCGACTAAAGCGGGCCCCATAGGCTCTGAACTTGGGAGTCTTGGTTGGCGACCACGGAGCCCTTAGCTGAGTCCTAGCTTTATTTCCACTTACGTGTGCCGGGCTCCTCACGTTCATATATCCTTCAAGTGACATCTCTTTCTTTTTTTGCTAGTTGCTTTACGTCGCACAGACACAGATAGGTCTTATGACGACGATGGGGCAGGAAAGGCCTAGGAGTGGGAAGGAAGCGGCTGTGGCCTTAATTGAATCGATTATTTCAGAAAGGAGTCAAGTGCCAAAAAATGGAAAAATTAGTTATACGCACATTTTGGTGCTGAAACCAGTCAAGTAACGTCGTCCTATAATAGTCAGGCATTACGTTGAATTTCGTATTTAGTTCAGAAACCAGTTAAGTGACACCGCTTGGTTGGTTTCTGCGATAAACTGCTGGTACCTTTCCGGTTGGCGCTGCTGTTCTGAATCCAGAATAACCAGCTGTTCATCTGTTTTTGTTGTCATTGTTGTGTTTCTGGAATCGTATGTTCCTAGTTTTGTGAACAACTGATTCAAAAAGTGTTTCTTTTGTTCAGGGCAGTGTTTTTATATTCTTAGTAATATGTCTCGCCTCTGTGGTGTAGTGGTTAGTGTGATTAGCTGCCACCCCCAGAGGTCTGGGTTCGATTCCCGGCTCTGCCACGAAATTTGAAAAAGTGGTACGAGGGCTGGAACGGGGTCCACTCAGCCTCGAGAGGTCAACTGAGTAGAGGTGGGTTCGATTCCCACCTCAGTCATCCTAGAAGTGGTTTTCCGTGGTTTCCCACTTCTCCTCCAGGCAAATGCCGGGATGGTACCTAACTTAAGGCCACGGCCGCTTCCTTCCCTCTTCATTGCCTGACCCATCTCTCCACAAGGCCCCTGTTGAGCATAGCAGGTGAGGCCGCCTGGGCGAGGTACTGGTCATTCTCCCCAGTTGTATACCCCGACCCAAAGTCTGAAACTCCAGGACACTGCCCTTGAGGCGGTAGAGGTGGGATCCCTCGCTGAGTCCGAGGGAAAAACCGACCCTGGAGGGTAAACAGATTAAGAAGAAGAAGTGATATGTCTGAAAATTCAGAAGCGGGTTCGAATCCCACTGTCGGCAGCCCTGAAGATGGTTTTCCGTGGTTTCTTTTCACACCAAGAAAATGCTGGGGATGTAACTTAATTAAGGCCACGGACGCTTCCTTCCAACTCTTAGGCCTTTCCTATCCCGTCGTCGCCATAAGACCTATCTGTGTTGGTGCGACGTAAAGCCACTACTGTAGCAAAAATAAATCAGAAGACGAACCTGTATCTAAAAAGGAAACGAGGAGTGGTAGACAAACAAACTCACACGCGTAATATTATTCGGAATGCAAGGGTAAAAGGAGAAGGTTATGTTTCTTACTCAGACAAGGAAGTAACTGGTCTGAGCCCTACATTATTCTTTGTTATTGTTTGTTTTAGGTGCCCATCAATATCAAGAAGATACGTGAACTAAATGCCTTAAAACCTTACCTGATGGAATATGAATACTTTTATGACAGCATTTTACAATGGCCTACTACAGAGACAGAAAGTGCTGTGGAGTTTGTTTATGCGGATTGATTACCTCCTGTCATGATGAGCAGGCATTGCTGATTTCATCCTTTTGTATCAGCAATACAGTCTAAACCTATTAAAATATGTTTTTTTAACAAATATGGGGTTTATGACAAAATCCCTTCAAAATTCAAGAACCATCCCATAAAAATATGTTTGCAACACTCGTTTATTTCAGAAACCAGTTAAGTGGAAATTTGTTCCGGTTTTTTTACGGCAAAGTTAATAAGCACAACATATTTTTCAAGAGATGGAAATTATTAAGAGATATAATACTTTCAAGCTAAAATATTAAAACCCCTACCGTCAGGCCCCGATTTCAAGTATTTAGCGCCCTGGGCAAACAATATTTAGCCGCCACCCCTCTGCTCGTTTTAAAAAGTAATTAAATATTACAGTTTTCAAGATTACGAGATTTTAAACAGCACATTATGCAAATACAGTTAATTCTCATAATTAAAGTTATCAAGCCAAATACAGATAACAGCCAAATAAGAATGAGGCTGTTTTTATTGTTATTTAAAAAGCCGTTGGTTCAGTTTGATAATTTGTAAGTAAATAAATAATTTTAGAATTTGTAAATCGGGGCCTGCTTACCGTAACATATTGTCTGATGCTAGACAGTTTCTTTCATTTTCCCAAAAATGACAGATTTGGCGCTTGACTTGTTTCTGAATCGATTCAATTAAGTTACAGCCCCAGCATTTGCTTGGTGTAAAAATGGAAAACCACGGAAAACCATCTTCAGGGCTGCCGACAGTGGGGTTCGAACCTGTTATCTCCCGAATACTGGATACTGGCCGCACTTTAGCGACTGCAGCTATCGAGCTCGGGTTTTAAGTATCTAGAACCGCCACTGCCCATATTGTAATAGGCTACAACTGAAAGAGGAACAACATATATTTATAGCAATTTATTCTTATTCTACTAAACCTTAAAATAGTTTTATAAATGTATACACACAGAGATAATACAGAGACATTAGTAGCAACTACTATTCAGTATGCGGATTCTCAACCATTACTACATCTCTTTCTGTAACGTTACGCCATTTAGCCATTCTTTTAGTGAGATATGTTGTAGCTTATTCGAACTGACGATTCACCTCCGACCTATTCACCTCCGACCTACAATTACCAATAAAAATAAGTTAATTGTCTTAGTTTGAATAGTAAACATCATTGCGTGACTTATATAACAAAGACAATTCAATAAAGTCGGATAACACCTACCTCAGATAAGGCAGCTGTTCTAAGTTCATTCGCAATTTCATGGTGTTCTTCACCAACATATTTGTCATATTCTTCGGCGTGTTTTAAAGAATAATGTCGATGAATGTTATTTTTTTTTGCTAGTGGTTTTACGTCGCACCGACACAGATATGTCTTATGGCGACGATGGGATAGGAAAGGCCTATGAGTTGGAAGGAAGCGGCCGCGGCCTTAATTAAGGTACAGCCCCAGCATTTGCCTAGTCTGAAAATGGGAAACCACGTAAAACCATCTTCAGGGCTGACGACAGTGGGATTCGAACCCACTATCTCCGGGATGCAAGCTCACAGCCGCGCGCCTCTAACCGCACGGCCAGCCCGCCCAGTGTTAACATTTTTAATAAAGTTTAATGTCTTATTACAAATCAAGCATTTTGCCATTCCATTGCATTTGGTAAAAAGATACGGCATAATAAAACACGACAAAATATAACGTGCTATTGAAAGGTCATACCACAACTAGCGAGTAACTAAGTATTGTCAGCGTGTCCACTGCCGCTTGTTATGAAGCAAGGGTGAGGAAGCGACTGATAGCAGCTGAAGATCTCGCTCACCACATCCCTGCATGGGAAGAGCTAATCTGTCATCATCCCTCTTCAAGGACAAGGCGCTGCGGCATCTGACGGAAACTGGCTGAACTACCAGCACTAGAATTCGGCCGACACTCGTAAGTCAATAAGCAGAGCTTTATTAAAATCACGATTAAATATATAAAGAAACCCTAATTTTGAAGTATGTTAAAGTAGCCCCTTAGAGAAAAATATAAACTTCGCTACGGTATAGTTTGCTTCCAATTAGAACACCATCTTGACTTAAAACAAGTTTAGGAAAATCACGGTTCAGAGCTCAATTTCATATGGAGATTCATTATTTTAATTACCATTTTATAACTATATTTGCATTTCTTTTTGAAATGTTTTTGCACTAATGAAAAGTGTATCACAGACTAGCGTGCGCTACAAAAACAAAATAATTTCACCTTATTCCGTTTCCTTATATAAACTCTTACAAACTTTTGACCCATGTTACAACAACTGCTGAGCTGGTGGCCGGCCGTTCCAGCTCCGGCCGCCTCTTAATCACAATAAATAAATAGATGGATAATCCGCTTAGTCAATTATATTTATAAAATCATTTACATTTCACAATTTAAAATATATAGTACATGTTTCGAGAAATATGGTAATTATCTTATTCAGGTATTTAGGCAAAAATTCATATGTTTATATTAAGACCTGTCTGACTCGTTGGCTGAATGGTCAGCGTACTGGCCTTCGGTTCAGAGTGTCCCGGGTTCGATTTCCGGACGGGTCGGGGATTTTAACCTTAATTGGTTAATTTCATTGGCACGGGGGCTGGGTGTATGTGTTGCCATCATCATCATTTCATCCTCATCACGACGCGCAGGTCGCCTACGGAAGTCAAATAGAAAGACCTGCACCTGGCGAGCCGAACCCGTCCTGGGATATCCCGGCACTAAAAGCCATACCCCATTTAATTTTTTTTATTAAGACCTAATGAAATAGGGAGACCTCAGCTAAGAAAACTAAAACTGTAACAGATATAATATAACATACAAGCAAGATACCCGTTCTTCGCTACGGTATTATACTGAAATTTATAATTGAATACTTAACTTTATATACATAATCCGCCGAAATTCGCGATCTGACTCGTTTTCTGAGAGAATCCGCCAAAAATTCGCGATCTGACTCGTTTTATGAGAGATTACGGCAATGTTCCTCCCATTTTTCAATATTTCTTTCCAGCAATCGACTTCGTACTTTCCGGGCTAGGTCCAGGTATTCCACGTGGTCAGTTGGGTCCCTAAATCTTTGCCATCCTTTCCTATAAGCATTTTTAATATGGATAAAATCCTTGAGATGATCCGGCGTGGTGTCGTCCTGGGTGCCTTGGCGGTACTGAACCCGCGGCCGAAATTGCATTCGTAGTCATTACCCATCCAGGACACGTTTCCAGCGCGGTTCGCACATTTCAACGACGGTCCAAGACATTATTATTATTATTATTATTATTATTATTATTATTATTATTATTATTATTACTATTATTATTATTGTTCTGTACCCCAAACAAAGATGCAAGACCGCTACATGGCGGTAAATTATATCTACTGCCATTGTCATTGCTGACAATGTGACCAGCCCATTGTCGCGCGTAGGCAAGTGCGCGGGATTTCTGGCGACACGAATGACATACTTCCGTGCATTATCGACCTTACTATTGAGATGAACAATTGCAAGGTCAATCTCATTCCTATCGTTTACCTAAACAGTGTTTAAATTTTTATTTATATGCCAGGAGAATCTACTGCAATCTAAGAACGTTCTCCAAAGGAAAAGCCCAGGAAAGATTAAAATTAATGGTTTGTGATCAGAATAAGTACATTGTAAATCCACAGCCTGTTTCCAGTCATTCGACCGGTTCGGGAATGCAATGAATAAACTCCCTCTAGCGGCGGGGATAGGAATTGTGCCGGCTACCGAGGTCTGTCACACACCTTTGGGGCAGTGATTAACGAATGACAAATTAAGTGAAATGTAATTGGAGAGTGTTGCCGGAATGAATGACAGGGAAAACCGGAGTACTCAGAGAAAAACCTGTCCGCCTCCGTTTTGTCCAGCAAAAATCACACATGGAATGACCGGGATTTGAATCACGGAACCCGGCGGTAAGAGGCCGTCGCGCTGCCGCCTGTACCACGGAGGCTCCTTATAAGTACATTATGAACAGTAAAATCAATTGGTCTCAACTCCTTTTTCACCCCATCGCAGTAAAGTTGATTTACCCCACCCCTGAAGAAAAGAATGGCTTGTTTCTTTATGTGTAAAGCAGATTTATAATACCAATGTTCACGTCTGTTACCTTCAGTTTTGAGATATAAGTATCCCCATAAAGATAACTCACTTTTTTCACTTCCTTTCACACTCCCCCCATTAAGTGAATTTTACGGCAAAAAAAAAAGGATCTTCTAAATACCAATTATCACGACTATAACATCTTCAGTTTTTGAAACATGTTTCCTCATGAAGGAATTCAACTCCTTTTCACTCCCGCCCCCACGATGACCCCACCCCCAACAAAAACGTGTTTTTCTTTGCTCTTAAACGAGATCCAAGTATCAATTTTCACGTCTGTAAGAACTTTAGCTTTTATTAGAAGTAAGTATCCTCATACAATTAGTTCAATTAATTTTTTAATTGTTTCACTCCCACTTCATTGGATTTTCCGAGAATAAGTGTTTCTTAAATTTTAAAGCAAATTCCGAATACAAAATTTCACATCCGTAAAATCTTCAGTTTTGAGATATCAGTATCCTAATTAAAAGAATTCAACCCCATTTTCAGTCACTTTTACCCCCCAGCCAAGTGCTTTTTCCGAAAACTAAAAGTACACTTTCCTTTTTTTTAATAGAGATAAAGAATACCATTTTTCCTTTCTTTAACATGTTACGTTTTTGAGATAAACTGTAGAAATTTTCATTTTCACATTTCAAACCCCCTTTTGGTTCCCCTTAAGTGGAGTTTCCAAAAACAAATGACCTATGTTTTTTCTTTTACAAGAGATTTCAAATACCAATTTTTATGTATGTAACATTTTACGTTTCTGAGATATACTGTAGATATAGTTTTTCTAAAAATTAACCCCGATTTTTCCTACTGTATAACCCCATTATTTTGATTTTCCAAAAAATACGTATTCCTTTATTTTTAAAGGAGATCCTATATACCAATTTTCGGTCTGTAATATCTTCAGTTTCTTGATATATGTATCCTCACTAAAGGCATTCAAACCCTTATTCAATCTTTTTCACCCCTCCTATTTTAGATTTTCAGAAAAAAAATACGGGTTTCTTTATTTTTACAGGAGATCCTAAATATCAATATCTACATCTGTAAAATTTTAAAATTTTGAGATATAGATGCACTCATTTTACATATTCACCCCCCTTTTCTCACCCCACTATTTGGATTTTACAAATACAAAAATTACATGTTTCTTTATTTTTAAAGGAGATTCCAAATACCAATTTTCAGGTCTGTAATATCTTCAGTTTCTGAGATATATGTATCCTCAATAAAGGCATTCAACCACTTTTTCACCCCTTTCACCCCACCTATTGGGATGTTCCGAAAACAAAAAAATACGTGTTTTTTATTTTAAAGGAGATTCTAAATACCAATTTTTACATCTGTAAAATTTTAAAATTTTGAGATATAGATACACTCATTTTACATATTCACCCCCATTTTCTCACCCCACAATTTGGATTTTACAAATACAAAAATTACATGTTTCTTTATTTTTAAAGGAAAATCCAAATGCCAATTTTCAGGTCGGTAATATCTTCAGTTTCTGAAATTTAAGTAGCCTCATTAAAGGCATTCAACCCCTTTTCCTCCTCCATATTGAGATTTTTCTAAAAAAAAAAAAAAAAGGTGTTCTTTATTTTTTAATGAGATTCTAAATGACAATTTTTACATTCGTAAACTTTTAAAGTTTTGAGATATAGATACACTCATTTTAAAAATTACACCCCTTTTAACCCCCTTAGCGACGGAATATCCCAATATAGCGAGCACCTACATGTTAATATGAATGTATCCCCTAAATTTCATTTCATTATGTCCAGTAGTTTTGGCTTGGCGATGATGAATCCTTCAGTCAGTCAGTCAGTCAGTCAGTCAGTCAGTCAGTCAGTCAGTCAGTCAGTCAGTCAGGACATGTTCTTTTATATATAGATTAAAAATTGGTAAATAATGGATTCGGAAGAGAAGTCCATGTTGTTATCTCTATATAAGCACGACATTAGTGGCGTGTCTGTGTAGCTAAAATGCTGAACACTGTTGAGATATGACGTTAAATGTGTCCTTCTTAATCCAATACTCCCTTATAGAAATGGAAGTGGATCATGTTAAAAAAATACACAATGGCTTTTAAACAAATAGAAAAGCTGTTTCCTTCAGGAAATAGACGATTATCTTGCCAGGTTGACATGAACCTTCCTTAGTCTGTAAGAAGGAGAGAAAATAGTGAATGTAAGTGCGTGAGAGTAACGTAAACAACATGAGATTACAGCGCGTAGAGATGATTAAAACTTATCGCTATTGTAGAACTAATGGATGTGCAAAGCTAACATGCGGTCGTCAGAGGGATATTGAGGTGACTGAAGTCGTTAGACGGCAGAAAGCGCAGTTGAAATAGGTGGTGTGGCGAGGGTTGGAGGGTACCGCCTACGTGCGGTTACCGTCATGTTATCCCCCTTACGTTCTTTCCCCCATTCACTTTTTCCCCTTTCTAGAATATTGGGTCAACATATTAAATAACTGATTATCGTCTACCATATATTCATCAAGGCTATTTTCACTGTCAAATTTTTGTAACTTGTAAATTTCTATTTTCTCAAGGGCATTCGTTTGTTTACCTTTATTTAAATGGTGTAGTATCAGCATATCCAGTTCAGTATTACTGAAATTATGATTGTTTCCATACATACTGATTGTTAGCACATGGCAGAGTAGTAAGAATGACTTCTTGCTTTCACATGCTCTTTGTAGTGTACTACCAGTCTACCACACTTCTTCCCGATTGTCGTACATCATATTTTTCGTAGTTGTGACGTGAAAATTATTTATCTACAACCGAATTACTAAAACTACTATTGGTGTTCACTCTGTAGCAATTTCTTTCTTTTTTTTCCTGTCTACAAGTAAATTCTTTGATTTATACATGACCTTACTCTTTTTGTTATTGACATAGCTCTTAGGATAGCCATTTCTTCTTGCAATATCGTGGATGACGTTCATCTCTTTTCTAAATCATTTTAATCCTGTGGTATCCTTACTGCTCTGTTGATCATCCTGTAAAATACTGCATTGTTGTGTTTTCCGGGTGGTTCGAGTCTTTCCTGAGTTTTAAGATATGTTTGTGCAGGCTTTCTATACACTTGGTAAACCAGGTTTTCATTATTTATAGTTGCGGTTACGTCTAGATAGTTCACACTTTATTGTCCTCCGAATCGATTGTAAACATTATATGTTTATATATGTAATTTACCTGGTCTAAAAGCTCGTTTGTTTTGTGTTACTGTTCGTTAATGATAAAGAACGCACCATCTTCGAACCTCAACCATAAATCACTAGTCAAATTTCGGTTTTGGAATAGCAGGAGGCGCAACTTAATATTGACCTCTCGTTATTTACAATACTAAAGAAAAAACAAGAGGTTTTGGATAGAAAATACCAAAATCTTATCGAGGACAAACGCATTACAAGAGAGGAAAAGTAGAACAAATTAACAACCACAACAACACACACACATTCTATCTCCCAGTTAAAAAGCTGACCAATGTTGATTTCAACAATGATGGCGTTGACATCTAAAGTAACAGTCCTAAACATAACTGGCCACACACAGGTAAGAGCATTAAATATAGGGAACTAGTGAAATCTATAGTGGAATCCATGGAATTTTTCAGAAGAAAATTATCAGAAACTGACAATAAACTACAAACTAAACAAACATTCAGAGATGAACGTGGGAGAGGCATAATCATAAGTGGAGGGTACAATATTGTAGAACCAACTGATCTGTTGAATCTGTTTTCTAAGAAGCCTAGAAAATTTGATTTTGGATTGTAAAGCAAGCATACAATTCGCTGTAAAACTGTTGACCTTGATCGTATTGTTCTTGTTCTGAATTGTGATGTAAAGTTTTGTAGTGTACTGCAATCTGAGTATCCTTATAACGACAAAACATGCACCTTCATTATGTTCTATCAGCATTTTGTAAACATAACCCACCACCCCACCGGCCCATCCTGGCTACGCTACTGGCGAAATCTGAAGTAGCAATCGCAGAGATCCCCATAGATGAACGGGAGACAATGAGGTTAGAGGCCAGAAAAAAATTTAAAATAATAGAACACAAGACCACCACAGATGACAGAAAAAATAATAATCTACGAACGATTAAAAGGAAGATCAAAGACAACATAATTAACACGATGGCTGATAGTTTTGATGAATAAAGAAGATTTCGTTGGTAAAATGATTGATTTTTAAAGCGGGGTAAGTTTTATTAGATTAAGAGGGATGCTCCCAAAACTATGTTAAATAAATTTAAGCAAAATTTTAAACAATTTCAATTTTTTGATATAGTCGAAAGAAGCAAATCGCTTGGTAAACATGAACCCAGGGTTAACCAAATTGAGATAAACGCCTAAGGTACATGAGGAAGGTATACACATTAGACCGGTCGTAAACGTTATAAGTAGTCCTACATACAAAATGGCCAAATGTATACGTACGTTTTTAAATATATATTATAGATTTAATGTAGATGCTAGTCTCCGTAATACCGAGCTCGATAGCTGCAGTCGCTTAAGTGCGGCCAGTATCCAGTATTCGGGAGATAGTAGGTTCGAACCCCACTATCGGCAGCCCTGAAAATGGTTTTCCGTGGTTTCCCATTTTCACACCACGCAAATGCTGGGACTGTACCTTAATTAAGGCCACGGACGCTTCCTTCCCACTCCTAGCCCTTTCCTGGCCCATCGTCGCCGTAAAACCTATCTGTGTCGGTGTGACGTAAAGCAACTAGCAAAAAAAAAGTCTCCGTAATACTACCGATAGTTTTGATGATAAGGTTATGTACTCGAACATCCCGGTGATTGAGACTATCAATATTGTTATTGGTAATTTGACCATACGCAGCCCGTTGAGTAAAGTAGAAATATACGAATTTATCATCTTAATAACGTTCACACTAGAAAACAACTATTTTACTTTTAACAGTAACATGTACGAACAAGTTAAAGAGTTGGCCATGGGATCACCAGCATCACGTATCCTTGCGGACATATATATGGGCCCTACGGAATCCACCGAAATAGTATACAATATGACAGGATTAAATTTATGGCTGACATACGTAGACGATGCGTTCGTTATCATTAACGAAGAGAAACTCAAACCAAACGAGCTGTTAAACCAGTTAGCTAACATAGTTACGCATATAATGTTCACAGTCGAATCGGAGGATAATAAAAGTCTGAACTATCTAAACGTAACAGTAACTAGAAATAATGAAAACCTGGTTGACCAAGTGAACAGGAAGCCTACAAATACAGATGCTGTAATCAGGAAAGACTCGAACCACCCGAGACACACAAGAAATCGGCCTTTTACAGGAAGATCAATACAGCAGTAAAAATAACACAGATCAAAATGAATTTAATAAAGAGATGAACATTATCAACGATATTGCCAGAAGAAATGGTTACCGTAATAGTTATGTCAGTAACATAGATAGTAAGTTCATGAATAAATCAAAGAATTTACTTGTAGACAGGAAATAAAGTAAAAACATTGATAAATTCACTTATATGAATAAACAAACTGTTTAGGAAACACAATACCAACGTATATTTAGGACACATAATAATAATAATAATAATAACAATAATAATAATAATAATAATAATAATATATTTTTATTCAATTCGAATAGCGTAAACACAATACTATTTTTAATAAGTCGTATATATACCGTATAAATCGTCATGTCAAGACTGTGAAAAAAGTATGTAGGACAGTCGGGAAGAAGTGTGATAGTACACTACAAAGAGCATGTGAATGCAAGAAGACATTCTAGCTACTCTGTCATGTGCGAACATATGTATGAAAACAACCATAATTTCACTAATATTGAACGGGACATGGTTATACTACACACGTAAAATAAAGGTAAACAAATAAATGTTCTTGTAAAATAAGAAATTAACAAGTTACAAAAATTTGACATATGGCAGACAATAATCAGTTATTTAAATTGATGACCCAATGTTCTAGGAAGAGGAAAAAGGAGAATGAGGGAAAGAACATAAGGGAGTAACATGACGGTAACCGTACTTAAGTGGTACCATCCAACCCTCCGCCATACCTCCAACTCGCTATCTCTCTTCGAACGACTTCAGTCACCTCAATACCCCTCTGACAACCACATGTTAGCTTTGCACATCCACTAGTTTTACAATATGGATAGGTTTTAATCATCTTTACGCGCTGTGCTCTCATGTTGTTTACATTATGCTCACGCACTTCTATTCACTCTTCTCACTCCTGCTTACAGACTATGGAAGGTTCACGTCAACCTGGCAGCATAATAATCTATTTCCTGAAGGAAACGGCTTGACAATTTGTTTAAACCCCATTGTGTATTTTTAACATGATCCAACTCGATTTCAATGAGGGGGTATTGGATTAAGAAGGACACATATCGCAACAGCGTTCAACATTTTAGCTACACATACACGCCCCTAACGTCGTATATAAATGGAGATGACAAGATGGACATTACTTCCATACCATTATTTATCAATTTTTAATATGTTATATTGTATATATTACAGTTTTAGTTTTCTTAGTTGGGGCCCCCTGTTTCATTAGGTCTTAATGTAAATATATGAATTTTAACCTATGTAGCTTAATAAGAAAATTAACATATTTATCGAAACATGTACTATATATTCTAAAGTGTGAAATGTAAATAAATTAATACATAGTATTGATTAGGCGGATTATCCATCTCTCTATTTACTATAACATCGCTACTCAGGAAATCTTCATGTGTACCAGGCTATATTGTAGTACCAACACACCTTTACGGGTGTAAAACTTTGACCACTTACAGGAGGCACATTAAATACCTGGAAAACTATCTTCAGCGCTGTCTGAGGAGGATCGTTTTGGTTAATGGCGAGATCAACGAACACACAACAGTAACTTGGAAGAAGCCTGCACCGTCTGCTATGAGGCTATGATCATAAAACATCGACTTCGTAAGGTAGGTCACGTCGTTTGTATGCCTGATTCGCCTCCCAAATTCAATTATGTATGCTCAACTGAAGAGAGGCCGTCGACATATTTAAAAAGCTGTTTGTACAAACCTTGTTATCTTATCTGCTAATTCCTTCGTTCATTTTATTTCGTTATTAACATAATTATTAATATAAATACGCACAAAATGCTGTCGTCGCGGCTAACTAATCTGTATAGCACTACGACAAGTAGTGGAGACTTTGCATGTGCTGTGGAAAGTGTAGTAGGGGTATATATATATTTTTCCAAGGTCGTGGCCACTGCTTTGATTGGTGAAGATGATGCTGAGGATGAAGAACCAGGTCTACCAGATAAGGTGTGTCCCGGTCAACTGAAAGCACACTGTGAATTAATCCTCAAAAGTGGTCGTAGAATCAATACCTTTGAAGGAACGAAACGAAAGTCACAGCAAGTTCTGACAAACGAGAATTGTATAGGCCTAGATGAAGAAATTGTTATGAACATATTAGAAAATTCAGACCTTCACGTACAAGCACATTCTTTGCGAGTTGCAGGCACTGAAGCTTCCACATCATTTACAAACAGTTTCCTGCTAAAAGCCCAGTCTATTATATCTACCGTTTCTTCTGATGGTGAAAAGTTGGCTTCCCAACATGCAATGTAATGCGGGGCACTACACGATGGGATAGTGCACTTTGGGCGTAGATCACAAGTCAGACGGTGACGTCATATATATATTTCCTTCGCTTCTACGTGTAATAAGTTATACTAAAAAATCTCCAACCACGGGAAGTACACCATCGTGTAGCCTATCTTAATGCACGCATGATTAGGTTATGTCATGACATTCCGTGCAAGAATAACGGAATTAGTGCAAGTTGAAGTAATTGAAGAATCCTCTGCAGCATGAGTAGACCTATGTTTAAAAAGGGGCCTGGCCAGAGACTTGTCAGTCTGTAGTGTTCCACAGTGCAGCAATGCTGGTGGGCTGAGGGAAAGTTCTTCGACAAATGTTAGAATATTTCCGCGTTGTAAAGACTTTTAAATTTGCTGCTTAAGTGTACTGTTATATATTGTGTCTACAAGTTACGCCAAATGTGGTGAGAAATTGAACTTGGGATTCAGATCATGAATTCCAACATAGTTTATTTTCTGTGTGAAAGCTTGAGACTGTGCATTTAAATTATGGTTCAAAGACTTTCTATTAGAACTTGTATTTCCAAGCGGAAATAATAACTTTCTAAAGACTGTGAATTGAAACGTGTAGTTTAAAGTTTCAAGGACAGTGCAGTAGGACTTGTTTTATAATGTAGCGTGTAGTCCCGAGTGTTTGGACATTTAAACACAGAATGAAATTCATAAGAGAAAATTTAATGAACAGGACTCAGTTCATAAACGAATTACTTAAAGCTTGTGCCGTGATTATCGCGTGTCATTTGAAACTTGAATATTAGGTACAGCGAACACTTCATTTCACTCGACTGTAAATATTACCCTGGAGTGTTACGTTTATGTGTGTGTGCGAACTGGACTACATTATCACACCTATATTAAATTTCATGAGTCTTAGGGAAGATATTACCATGAACTGTGAATTAGCTGTGAGTAAACTATGATAGCAATTCCTGCAAATATTCCGAATGATCATAGGACATTGTATCATACTTCGTGCGTTATTGTCCTCGTAGGATATACAGGGTAAAACTTCTAAAGCATTTCATAACATCAGACAGTGAAGCGCATAATTCAATCATTTAACTTGTGTTCGAGCCATAAACTGTGTCAGGTGAAGTTTAGGTCACGAATACGGGTTCGATTCCATTAACATAGGGCCGGAGAAACGCCTGCTTTACTTTCAACAGATTCAGTGACCAATTTGATTCATTTGAGAAATGTTCGTTTTTGATTCTATAAACAGTCCACATTAACGTACCTCATTTCTGTAATACCTTAATGGGAAAAATACGTGTTCAAACATCGCGTCAAATGCCACCTCCACAAACACGATTGGTTTTGAACGAGAGTATCCAGAGACCTCCAAGACTTTCGAAATCTACCTTCGATGGATTAGCTTGGTTCCGTGGTGCCGAATGCGGCTTCATAGAACGATGGGCAGAGCCGTGACGTCGTGGAACTTTACCAACCACGAGGCCAGGGACAATTCACAATTCTCAACTTCATTGTATGCAGAGATGATATATAAGTTTGTCTGTATTGAATACATCTAATATTAAAACAAAACACCATTATTCAACAGAAAACCCATCTCTCTGTGCAAAATTCCGCTCCAATGCACCGTACAATCCCTGCGTAAATCTCATGCTCTTCAAGCTGGTCAAGTACGGATATTTCTTGGTACAATATATAAAGAGAAATGAGAGAGCGAGTGTTCAATATCATTATCAGGCAAACTTGACAGGTGTGTTGTTGAAGAATGGTAAGATAACTGTCCCTTTCCTACGCTGGAAGAAAGTATTGTCTGGTTCTAGTTGCATTCTCACTCCACCCAATCGTAATTCCGGATAAGCACATACGGTAACACCTGGGACAATTTCCCATGTTCAACCTTTGAATGTACACGTTTCTGTTCAATGTAAGGAGTTCACCAAAACTTTCGTGAGCCATTTTTACTCGACAACAATGATATTGACATCCAAAGCCGTAACTCTATTATCAACCGTCATGTGCTTTCCATAATCAGTTCAGTACCCCCATATTCAATATCATGATCATGCCTGGATGATTACTGCACTTCTAGTTGAATGTATTGCCTTTGATGCCCCTGATAGTGTTATCTGGGTCACTAAATATTCGAGTTGCTCAACTCCCAATCGCACAAAAGCATCATTTATCCAATATGCTCATTTTCGTTTACATTTGCGCTGAACGATTTCTACTCCAGGACCACAAACATGTTTAAGTATACACTGGCGGAAAATAATAATAATAATAATAATAATAATAATAATAATAATAATAATAATAATCATAATAATAATAATGTTATTTGCTTTACGTCCCACTAACTACTTTTACGGTCTTTGGAGACGCCGAAGTGCCGGAATTTAGTCCCGCAGGAGTTCTTTTACGTGCCAGTAAATCTACCGACACGAGGCTGTCGTATTTGAGCACCTTAAATACTACCGGACTGAGCCAGGATCGTACCTGCCAAGTTGGGGTTAGAAGGCCAGCGTCTTAAACGTCTGAGCCACTCAGCCCGGCACTGGCAGAAAAAAATATCCAAACACCGATAGGGGTTGTTCTAGATTAACAAACGTTGATAGGCATGTTTATACATCCGAAAGATGACGTTGATTCAAATTTCCCGCAAATCGCATTAGCGTGGCGCTAGTAGTGGCCCCATGACATTGTACTCCAGGTTCACTTTAAATACGGCCTGTGCTGTGCGAGAACATTAGTTACCTTTGAGGTTGGACGGAGTGACTCTAAGTGGGTTATGAATGCCTTTACGACGAAGAAGTGGTCAGTATCAACAGCTCATTGTGGTTGAAGGAGGCCGAATAATAGGGCTACGTGTAGGTGGATTTCCCTTCCGCGCTATTGCAGAACGACTTGGCAGCAATGTCTCCACGTGCATAAGTGCTGGCAGAAGTGGTCATGAGAAGGTACGCTCGCAAGAATTCCGGGTCTCCGGACGTCCCCGTCGCACCACTGAGACGGAGGACCGCCGTATTCGGCGTATGGCTGTGGCGTAGCGGACTTCGTCTGCAGCAGCAAATAGGGTGGCAGTTGACACCCCAATGACGCAGCGAACTGTTCGAAATCAGTTACTTGAAGGACAGCTCCGAGCCAGACGCCCTGCGGTGTGGATTCCACTTACCACAAACCATTGCTGTTTGCGACTAGATTGGTGGCACGCGAGAGCTCGTTGGAGGGTGGAGTGGAGGTTCGTTGTGTTGATCGAACAAATCCAGTTCTACCTTGGTGCCAGTGATGGCCGTGTGTTGGTTAGGAGGAGGCTAGGTGAGCGCCTACATTCCAACACTATTCGGCGTCGACACACTGGACCTACACCGGGAGTTCTGGCCTGAGGAGCAATTTCCTACGACAACAGGAGCACTCTCGCGGTTATCCCACGCACCCTGACTGCAGATGTGTACGTCCGTTGTTGATTCGACCTGTTACGCTGCCATTCATGAACAACATTCCTATGGGTGTTTTCCAACAGGATAATGCACGCCCTCATGCCACTGTTGTAACCCAACATGCTCTACGGAGTGTCGACATGTTGCCTTGGCCTGCTTGATCCTGCAATCTGTCCACAATGGAGCACGTATGGGACATCATTGAACGGTAACTCCACGTCATCCACAACCGGCATTAACCGTCCCTGTATTGACCAAACATGTGCAACAGGCATGGAACTCCATCCCTCATGCTGACATCCTTAACCTGTGCGACAAAATGCATGCACGTTAGCTAGCATGCACGTCTGCTTGCTTGCATTCAACAATCAGGCAATTACACCAGTTATTAATGAACCTGCGTGGCATACTTGCGATGGCTATTAACCTGTAGTCTTGTACCTTTAATCAATTAACTATGCTACCACGACAAATATATTGCCAAAACTTCCGTATTCTACATTCCTTACTTCGTGGTGTTTGGATTTTTTCCCACCAGTGTATGTGAAAGTATTGTGCATTAATTAATACTATACCTCAACATTTTAGGCAGGGTTGAATGAATTACAAGGGCTCAAAGTATTCCTACTGCACCTCCGACACAAATCACCGTACAGTCTTGTAATTACAGTTTAATTCAACTCTGCGTTGAACACTAAAACGTTTTCCTTAAGAAGTCCGAGTCATTCATTTCAGAAGTAACAATTATGTCAAAGCCCAGGTGCTTGTGCATTTCCCAACCTGAACAAAGTAGTGACATACATACATTCAATTACTAGTTTCTGGAAATGTGCGAAACATTCTTCAATGTATGGTTTCATCTGACGGGAGAGATTTGTCTGGAATACCCATGGCGTGCTCTTCAGTTCCCGTCACTCCATGATATTCTAATTTCTGAGAAATGAGCAGACAGAACGACTGCGAATGTAGATTAACAACACTTGGAAAAAAAGGAAATCATATACGAGGGCTGTTAATAAAGTAGAGGAGACGTTGACCAGATCCTCGCATGGGATCGGGCATGGCCAAATAGGATATGGGAGAGATTATTTGGTGCAAATAACGTGTAGTGTGCAATTGACGGGCATCCAGTTGGGAGTGTTGTTACTGTGTGAAGATGAGTGTACATTGTCGATTACACCGCTTTAAAGCATATTTTAAAAATGTCATCAGCGTTCGTAGATTAAAATTGAGGTTACCAGTGGCAAAAATGCATCAGAATTTTATCGAGCGTTACTTACAGCGTTCGGCGAGAATTCATTACCGTATGGGATGGTTGCACGTTGGGTCAAATTTTTCTTGAGGGTCGGAATGAGTTTGCGGATTTGCAACACGCAGGTCGACCATCCATTCCTGAAGATCAGATTGACATCATGAATGGTCTCGTTTTCATAGACCATCGATGGAATGGCCGGGAATCATCCGTAGGGGTTCGTCTCAATCATAAAAGGGTGTGGCACATACTGATGAAATGTCTTAGCATGAGGAAAATTGCGTCCCATTTAGGTTCCACATGAACTCACCGACATACAGAAATGGCACCGGTGTGCACTGGCTGGCATCCACCTGGACAGATATCACAACGAAAGGGACGCATTTCTGTAGCGTATTGTCGCCGTTGATGAGATGTGGGCACGAGCCCACGGGCCTGAATTACAGCGTCAATCAATAGAATGGCGTCACCCAGGTTCACCACGTCCAAAGAACTATCGATGGGAACCGAGTCGGGTGAAGCTTATGGTGATTGTGACATCTTTACTCCGCGCAGTAGGAGCTCCGTCACAGTCATCAACAGACAACGCCTTGCCAAAGGTTCCTAACAACTTCCGGAATTTGGAAAAAGTTTATAGACTTTGCGGGTGACTACAATGAAGGAATGTAATGCAATTGTACTTGTTAGTTCAAGAAATATTGCGTTCTATCATCATTCTCATGACTTTATTTACAGCCCTCATATGACATGTTTAATACTTAAGGTTCTGGAGTTGCACTTCAGGACGCTCTTTATACCACGCAGAAAAGGTAGAGCTAAGTTAGCAATATTTCAAGACACACAAATAATAGAGATTGTGGACAGAATGTTATTGGATTTTAAACTAGAGTGTTTTCGATGGCGTGTTATGCGCCCATCTGATGCTTCGTGATAGTTATTTATAATATATGAGGCTCCTATTGAACGAAATCTACCTTGCATCATCTGTAAATCGCATTTTTACAAATGTTGTATAAGTCTGGTCAATTTTGCGGTTAAAAGAGTCGTACCTTGTACTTCGTGGCCTTAACGAGATCTAAGAGTAAACGAACTTATCATTTGGCACAGGAGCTATGAATTACGAAAATCACGATAACATGCCTGTAATTCGACAATTAAGAAAAATGTAATATTAATTTCAGTTTCTCAATAATGCACATTAAATGTTCAGTAGGCTTAGAGAAAATTGATTTCCAAATATCTTCAAATTGCGAACAAATTTTGAAATTATATTCTGAATCTTTAACAATAATGATGTTTGCACAGAAACACAGAAGAACTTGAGTAAAGGGAAATATAACTGACTTCAGTTCCTTACTGAGTTGTTTGAAGCATCCCTTGAGAACAGAAAGTTATTTGCTTAGAAATGATGTAATCAATTTACTGCACTTTTCCATGCTTCAATAATAATAATAATAATAATAATAATAATAATAATAATAATAATAATAATAATAATAATAATAATAATATTAATAATAATTTTACATATATATAAATCCCTAGATGTATTTATCAAAAGACAGAACAACAGGATCGTATGTAGTAGATTACATATATTATGATGCAGTTGTAACGATTAAAAGTCATATAATTATTTCATAGGACACTGCACACTTACACACACACACGCTATCAAAGCTGATCTGCCCAGGTTGCAGATTCCCTTGCATCTGTTTACCTAATCGGTTTTTTAAATAATTTCAAAGTAGTTGGTAATTAATCAAACTTATCCTTTGGTAAAATTTTCCGATTCCTAACTTCTCTTCCTATACACGATCATTTCCCCAAATTTTCCTACAGAATTCCAAGTTCATCTTTAAAAAATTATGGTTTGAAACATATCAGACGAACTTATTCGTCTATCGGTCATATCAGTATTTACCTTACTCTCCCTACCTAAAAGTGCTTCCCTTCGATTTACAGTACTTTCGGTCTTTAATTTTCCTGAATCTTGTTATATGACATTATTTGTATTGTTAATCGTTGTTTCCCCACATTTATATATTTGGATTTTAATTATTTTACTCCGTTACGTTTATTATTGACAGTTTTTTCGTTGCTCTTTCATTCTTTTTTTTTAAGTTTTCATTGTTCTACTCCATTGTAAATGTCTATTTCACTGCGGAACTGCGCAGTTCGTCCTCTCGCTGTTTTTGTTTTCCTAATAAATAAATAAATAAATAAATAAATAAATAAATAAATAAATAAATAAATAAATAAATAAATAAATAAATAAATAAATAACTTAATTAATTAATTTTTTAATTAATTAATACATAAATAAAAAAAGTAAAAAAATAAATATTAATATCAATCCACGCCATCTCTCACTTGACAGTTTTTTTTTGCTATTTGTTTTACGTCGCGGCTTGTCTCCTTTCTCGTAATCCTTCCAAGCTCAAACTTTGTAACATTTTCTTAACGCTAGCCTTTTGCCGGAGATCACCAAGAACAAATTAAGCTGCATTTATTTGGATTGTTTCCAGTTCTCGAATCAACTAATCATGGTGAGGGTCCCATACATTGGAAACACATTCTGATTGTAGTCTTATCAGGGACTCATACGTCGTCTCCTTTACATCCTTACTACAAACCCTATATATTCTCATAATCATTATAAGTATCTATAACCTTTATTTAGATTCCCGTTTATGTGTTTACTCCAATGAAAATAATTCCGTATATTAACACTGAAGGACAAGAAAAGCCGATGGAGATGCCAAAAGAATGCCCCCCCCCCCCCCGAAGAAAGTGTGTTGGTTCAAATATTATATAACATCTATATCAACGATCAGCCACTTAACACCGGAACTAGGTCTTTCATCTACGCAGATGTCACAGCTATTGCTGCTCAAGGAGTGACATTTGAAGAAGTAAAATTAAAACTGACATCTGCTCCTGAATAACTAGCTGTCTGCTATGACGAGAATCACCTGAAACCCAATCCCCAGAAAAGTCAGGTATGTGCATTCCATATACACAACAATGAAGAAAGAAAGGAGTTGAACGTAACCTGGAAAGGACCGAAATTAGGCCCTTATGACCAACCCAAATATCTAGGGATAAATTTGGAACGTGCCTAACTTACAAACACCACTGTATAGATACCAAACAGAAGGTATGCGGCAGGAATAATCTTATTCGCAAACTCACACACACAACATGGGGAGCACAGCCTAACGTCCTCCGTACATCTGTCCTTGTCCTGTGCTTCTCTGCTACAGAGTATGCTGCTCCTGTCTGGAGGAACTCCACTCATACAAACCAAGTGGTTGTTGCCTCCACGAGACAGGTCGCATAGTTACAGGCTGCTTACTACCAACCCCTGTTAAAAAAAATATTTCCACTTATGGGAGTAGCACCTCCAGATATTATGAGACAAGTTGCAGCAGAGATGGGGAAAAAGAAGAAGCAAGAAACAGATCCATGACACCCAATGTTTGGACTTCACTCCCACCCATCAAGATTGAAATCTAGGAAGAGCTTCCTACAAACAACAACATCAATCCCATCATCAGCCGAATCTCGGCGAAAGGAACTCTGGAGAAGGAAGTCGCCTTTAGGATTATGATAAGTGAAAGAGAAGCCAGCTGCAGGACACCATCTTAAATATGGACATTGGAAAACGCTTAATAGATTAAGATCTGGAGTGACACGAAGTAAAACCAACTTGAAAAGGTGGGGGTACGGTGATCAAGATTTTTGTGAGTGTGGTGAAAAGCAAGATCACGTATACCCTCTCATCTGTAGAAATCTGCCTAAACCATGTGGTATGAATGATTTTGTGGAAGCCAATGAATGTGCCATCTCGACAGTTAAATACTGGAAAAACAAAGTGTAAATGGAGTAGTTGTAAATATGTTCTAGTGATTTCGGACTCGGATAAATAAATAAAATATTAATACATAGCTACCTACAGCGATTCCCAAGAGGAAATGTTACCACATGAACAAAGTCATTAAAGCTGAGATGACGTTCCCTCATTGTGAAACTCACAACCTGGCTTGTTCACCCCGTTTACCATCCTACAACTGCCCGCTGTTCATCTCAAAGGATTGTTGAAGCATTTGTGAAGTTTCTCACAATCTTGTAACTTATTTATTACTCTATACAGTTTACCACCATCCGAAGAAATCCTCACCTCTAATTCGAGTTCCTTACTCTGGTCATTTATATATATGCCTTTACGTTTTTATATTATATACTAGCAAGATACCCGTACTTCGCTACGGTATTATACTGAAATTTATAATTGAATGTTGTTTTAGATATATAATCAGCCGAAATTCGCGATCTGAATCGTTTTCTGCGAGAATCCGCCAAAATTCACGATCTGACTCGTTTTCTAATAGATTACGGCAAGTTTCCTCTCATTTTTCAATCTTTCTTCCCAGCAATCGATTTCGTACTTCCCGGGCTAGGTCCAGGTATTCCACCCGGTCAGTTGGGTCCCTAAATCTTTGCCATCTTTTCTTATAAGCATTTATAATATGGATCAAATCCTTCAGGAGATCCGGCGTGGTGTCGTCTTGGGTGCCTTGGCGGTACTGAACTCGCGGCCGGACTGCATTCTTAGTCATTACCCGTCCATGACCCTTTTCCACCGCAGTCCGCACATTTGACGACGGTCCAGAACATTATTATTATTATTATTATTATTATTATTATTATTATTATTATTATTATTATTATTATTATTATTATTATTATAGATGTTCTGGACCCCACAGCAAGATGCAAGACCGCCACTTGGCGGTAAATTACATCTGCTGCCATTGTCATTGTTGAGAATGTGACCAGCACCATGTAGCGCGTCGGCAAGTGTGCGGGATTTCCGGCGATACGAATGACATACTTCCGTGCATTATTGACCTTATTATAGAGGTGAACAATTGGACGGTCAATCTCATTCCTATTGTTTATTTCAAATGTGTTTAATTTTTTATTCATATGCCAGGAGAATCTACTGTAATATAAGAACGTTCTCCGAAGGAAAAGATGGCTGTTGAAAACGAACCCAGGAAAGATTAAAAAGACCGGTTTGTGATCAGAATAAGTACATCGAAAATGTACAGCCTGTTTCCAGTCATTCGACAGGGTCAGGAATGGAATGAATAAAGTCCCATCGAGCGGCGACAGTAGGAATTGTGCCGGCTGCCGTAGCACTCCTCTGCGGCAATGATCGATGAATGACAAATGAAATGAAATATTGGACAGTGTTGCTGGAATGAATGATGACAGGGAAAACCGAAGTATCCGGAGAAAAACCTGTCCCGCCTCCGTTTTGTCCAGCACGAATGTCACATGGAGTGACCGGGATTTGAACCACGGAACCCAGCTGTGAGAGGCCGGTGCGCTACCGTCTGAGCAACGGAGGCTCCTTATAAGTACATTATGAACAGCAAAATCAATTGGTCTGAGCTCGTTTTACACCCCTCCGCCGTTAAATTTATTTACAACCCACCCCCCCCACAAAAATTAAAAGAAGGCGTGTTTCTTTATGTTTAAAGGAGTTTCCAAACCCCAATGTTCACGTCTATTACCTTCAGTTTTGAGATATAAGTATCCCCATAATAATAATTCACTATTATTCACTTCCTTTCACACTTCTCCCCCCCCCCCCTTAAGTGAAATTTCCGGCAAAAAATACTAGTTTCATTAATAGTAAAGGATCTTCTAAATAGCAATTATCACGACTCTAACTTCTTCAGTTTTTGATTTCTGTGTCCTCATGAAAGGAATTCAACTCCTTTCCACTCCCGCCCCCAAGATGGTTTCCCCCACAAAACGCGTTTCTCTTTGTTTTTAGAGGAGATCAAAATACCAATTTTCACGTCCGTAACGACTTTAGTTTTTATTAGATGTATGTATTCTCATACAATTAAGTCAATTAATTTTTGAATTCGTTCACCCCCCCCCCCTTTCATTGGATTTTCCGAGAATACGCATTTCTTTATTTTTGAAGGAGATCCCACATACAAATTTTCAGTTCTGTAATAAATTCAGTTTCTGAGATATATGTATCCTCATTAAAGGCATTCAACCCACTATTCACCCTTTTACACCCCTCCTATTGGGATTTACAGAAAACGAAAAAATACGTGTTCCTTTATTTTTAAAGGAGATCCTAAATACCAATTTTTACATCTGTAAACTTTTAAAGTTTTAAGATATAGGCACACTCATTTTAAAAATTCACCCCCCTTTTCACCCCCCATATTTTGGATTTTCCAAAAAGGAAAAAATGCGTGTTTCCTTATTTTTAATGTGGATCCCCAATGCCAATTTTCAGGTCTGTAATATCTTCAGGTTCTGAAATATACGTAGCCTCATTAAAGGCATTCCACCCTTTTTTCACCCGTTTCCACCCTTCCTATCGGGATTTTCCGAAAACAAAAAATACGTGTTCCTTAATTTTTAAAGGAGATTCTACATACCATATTTTACATCTATAAACTTTAAAAGCTTTGAGATATAGATACACTCATTTTAAAAATTCACCCCCCTTTCACCCCCATTAATTCTTTTTTTCAAAAACAAAAATATACGTGTTTCCTAATTTTTGAAGGAGATCCCAAACACCAATTTTCAGGTCTGTAATATCTTCAGTTTCTGAGATATAAGTATCCTCATTAAAGGCATTCAACCCATTTTCACCCCTTTTCACCCCTCCTATTGGAATTTCCCGAAAACAAAAATTACGTGATTATTTTTTATGAAGATTCTAAATACCAATTTTTACATCAGTAAACTTTGAAAGTTTTGAGATATACATGCACTCATTTTAAAAATTCACCCCCGTTTCACCCTCCCATTAATTCGATTTTCCAAAAACAAAAAATACGTGTTCCTTTATTTTTAAAAGAGATAAAAAGTACCAATTTTCAGGTCTGTAATATCTTCAGTTTCTGAGATATATGTACCGGTATCCTGATTAAAGTCATTCAACCATTTTTTCACCCTTTTTCACCCCTCCTATTGGGGTTTTCCGAAAATAAAAAATACGTGTTTCCTTATTTTTAAAGAAGATTCCAAATACCAATTTTTACATCTGTAAACTTTTAAAGTTTTGAGATATAGATACACTCATTTTAAAATTTCACCCCCCTTTTTACCCCCTTATCGACGGAATATCCAAAAATCCTCTCTTAGCGAGCACCTACGTCTTAATATAAATGTATCCAAAAAGTTTCATTTCTTTAAGTTCAGTAGTTTTGGCTCGGCGATGATGAATCAGTCAGTCAGTCAGTCAGGACAAGTTATTTTATATAAATAGATATACCGGGTGGCTCCCGAACGCCGTACATTCTACTTGTAAATGTCCCGCATGCACAAATGGTGAATGGGATGTCTACTAACTGATTTCCACAGAGGAACTACTGCCAGCGGGCAGGTTACGTCAGAATATGAAGTGATAAGAACCGCACTGTCGATCGCAGCATGTTACTCAGCGCTACCGGTCTAATGCACCCCTTGTGTTAGTAAACATCCTTTTCGACCGCATTGTTCTAGGCAGGTCTATGGTACAGCCGCACTATATTTTTTCTGTCTGCATATCGACAATGGCCTAGTGTGTTCAGCAGGGATGAATAAACAGACATTATTTTAAACTGGACAACCTGTTCGGAATGCAACAGAAGCTCCAAACAGACGTATGCCTTCTACACACGTACTTCACCGAACAGTGTTAGTTTTTGTTTCATACAAGCAATCTTTTATCGAGTTCAATGTCTAAACGTGTATACATTAATAAGTTATTAGATTTCCTTTTCTGCATCTTTTGCGTGTCTACAAACAGTGGCGGCGATTAGGGGTTGGGACGAGGAGGGACAGTGCCCCCCCCCCACTTTGTGGAGTAAACATTACATTTTTATTCCACTTTAGCCAGCTGGAACTAGAAATGATATTTAAAAAGCTGTTTGTACAAACCTTGTTATCTTATCTGCTAATTCCTTCGTTTATTTTCTTTAATTATTAACAAAATTATTAACAGAAATACGCACAAAATACCATCGTCGCGGCTAACCAATCTGTATAGCACTACGACAAGTAATGGAGACTTTGCATGTGCTGTGGAAAGTGTGGTAGGGATATATATTTTTTGCCAAGGTCGTGGCTTGTCGCGCGCATTCATCAGTCTGGCACTTAGTGTCTTAGTTTCTTAGTGTGTGTTCAAACATTAAATGATTTTTAATTGCATAATCATGTCGTACTTCTATGTAATTGTACCGGGCGAGCTGGCCGTGGGGTTACGGGCGCGCAGCCGTGAGCTTGTACTCCGGAGATAGTGGTTTCGAACCCCACTGTCGGCAGCCCTGAAGATGGTGTTCCGTGGTGTCCCATTTTATCACCAGGCTAGTGCTTGGGCTGTACCTTATTTAAGGCCACGGTCGCTTCCTTTCCACGCGTAGCCCTTTCCTGTCTCATCGTCGCCAAAAGTCCTATCTGTGTCGGTGCGATTTAAAGCCAATTTAAAAAACATCTGTTGTAATTGTAATTTCAACGGGAGATAATACCAACGTTCCTTTCACTGGGCTAAATTATTTCTTTGTGTTATTTTATTTATTAAGTAAATGTATTTAACCTACCCCGTGGTATGTTTGTGAGACGTGGTGAAAATTTTATTATACAGCATTGAATCAAAATCTCCAAAAGTTTTTATTACGAATAATGCACGGGGCAGGTTAATTATATTGAGATACAAAATAGCGTAATAAAAACGAGAGAATTTAGTCCGGTGAAAGTAAATTTGGTTTTCTCTCGCGTTGAAATTACAATCACAATTAAATATATGTTTTTGTACAACTGACTTTACGTCGCACCGACACAGATATAATTTATGTGAAGGAAGAGGCCGTGGCCTCAATTAAGGTACAGCCCAAGCATTTGCCTGGTATGAAAATGGGAAACCAAGGAAAACCATCTTCAGGGCTGCCGACAGTGGGATTCGAAACCACTATCTCCCGAGTGCAAGCTCACAGCTACGTGCCCGTAACCCCACGGCCAGCTCGCCCGGTACAATTGCATAGAAGTACATGATTATGCAATTAGAAATCATTTAGTATTTGAACACACACTAAGAAGCTAACAGACACTAAAGAAACTGCCAGACTGATGAAATGGGCGTGGCAAGTGGGTGAATTGTAACTCTTGGCCACGACCTTCACAAAAAATATGTACCCCAACTACCCTTTCTCACAGTACATGCAAAGTCTCCACTACTTGCCGTAGCGCTATACAAATCGGTTAGCATTGGCAAACGGCGTTTTGTACGTATTTACTCCAATAATTCGTTTGTTCGTTCGTTCGTTCTTTCGTAATCTGTTTACCATTCAGGGTCGGTATTTCCTTCGGACTTAGCGAGGGATCCCACCTCTACCGCCTCAAGGGCAGTGTCCTGGAGCTTCAGACTCTTGGTCGGGGGATACAACTGGGGAGTATGACCAGTACCTCGCCCAGGCGGCCTCACCTGCTATGCTGAACAGGGGCCTTGTGGAGGGATGGGAAGATTGGAAGGGATAGGCAAGGAAGAGGGAAGGAAGCGGCCGTGGCCTTAAGTTAGGTACCATCCCGGCATTCGCCTGGAGGAGAAGTGGGAAACCACGGAAAAACACTTCCAGGATGGCTGAGGTGGGAATCGAACCCACCTCTACTCAGTTGACCTCCCGAGGCTGAGTGGACCCCGTTCCAGCCCTCGTACCACTTTTCAAATTTCGTGGCAGAGCCGGGTATCGAACCCGGACCTCCGGGGGTGGCAGCTAATCACGCTAACCACTACACCACAGAGGCGGACCTTCTTCCAATACTTACGTTAATTAAAGAAAATAAAGGAAACGTTTAACATATAAGACAACAAGGTTTGTACAAACAGCTTTTTAAATATAATTTCTAGTTCCAGCTGGCTAAAGTGGAATGAAAATGTAATGTTTACTCCACAATGTGGGGGGGGGGCACTGTCCCTCCTTGCCCCAACCCCTAATCGCCGCTACTGTTTGTAGACACGCCAAAGATGCAGAAAAGGAAATCTAATAACTTATTAATGTATACACGTTTAGATATTGAACTCGATAAAAGAGTTGCTTGTATGAACAAAAACTAATATTGTTCGGTGAAGTACGTGTGTAGAAGGCATACGTCTGTTTGGAGCTTCTGTTGCATTCCGAACAGGTTGTCCAGTTTAAAATAATGTCTGTTTATTCATCGCTGCTGATCACACTAGTCATTGTCGATATGCAGACTGAAAAAATATAGTGCGGCTGTACCATACACCAGCCTAGAAGTATGCGGTGGAAAACGAGGTTTACTAATGCAAGGGGTGCATTAGACCGGTAGCGCTGACTAACGTGCTGCGAGTGACCCTCTGGTTATTTTCTCTTCATATTCTGACGTAACCTGCCCACTGGCAATAGTTCCGTTGTGAAAATCAGTTGGTAGAGATCCCATTCATCATTTGTGCATGCGGGGCATATCATCATCATCATCATCATCATCTGCTTACCCTCCAGGTTCGGTTTTTCCCTCGGACTTAGCGAGGGATCCCACCTCTACCGCCTCAAGGGCAGTGTCCTGGAGCTTCAGACTCTTGGTCGGGGGATACAACTGGGGAGTATGACCAGTACCTCGCCCAGGCGGCCTCACCTGCTATGCTGAACAGGGGCCTTGTGGAGGGATGGGAAGATTGGAAGGGATAGGCAAGGAAGAGGGAAGGAAGCGGCCGTGGCCTTAAGTTAGGTACCATCCCGGCATTCGCCTGGAGGAGAAGTGGGAAACCACGGAAAACCACTTCCAGGATGGCTGAGGCAGGAATCGAACCCACCTCTACTCAGTTGACCTCCCGAGGCTGAGTGGACCCCGTTCCAGCCCTCGTACCACTTTTCAAATTTCGTGGCAGAGCCGGGAATCGAACCCGGGCCTCCGGGGGTGGCAGCTAATCACGCTAACATGCGGGGCATATATATGTAGAAAGTACGGCGTTCGGGAGCCACCTGGTATACAGGGTGAAGCGAAATGCGGGCACTCGGGCGTCGCAGCGCGACTCCTGACATGCCAGCAATAAAAAACATCTCTCACAAAAGTTCGTCCTGCGAGTATATCCGGCAGAAAAACAACGTTGAAAGTAGCAATCTGGTAACACTGTAACTACATGTTGGGTAACTACCTCTGTAAGCATGTACTTCTCGTGCGGTACAGGTGTTGCAGTGTTTTATATTAGCATGCAGGAGGTAGAGGGTTCGATCCTGTGTTGAGGCGCCCTTTTTTATTTGCTAATTTCCATCGGATATTACATACTCTAATACAGTAGGACACCGTTTCTTATGTCACAGGTATCCTACATTTACAAAATTTAGTAACGTTGAACACGTTGTAACGCACCTAGTAGATGAAGTGGTGCGAATAAATTCACGCCCACGACGTGGAAAGGGCGTCTCTCAAAGCTGACCTGAAAACGAATGTTCGTGCATTTCTAGGATCGTAGTATGTAAGTGCAAATAGTTTCTAGAGGACGCGCTGCAATCGCTGTTGACGATTAAAATGCCAGATACCATACCACGTGGACTATATTTACGAAATAAAAAACATAACCCTCAACCCTGGATCGACCCCCTCGATCTCCTGCATGCTAACCCAAAACTCTTTCCACTGCACCAACTGTACAGCACGTCTAATGTGTGCTGACAGAGATAGTTACCCTACATGTGGTTACAGTGTTGCCAGATTGCCACTCTTCAACGTCCTTTTTCTCCCGGATATACTCGAAGGACGAACTTTTGTGAGAGATTTTTTTTATTGCTGGCATGTGAGGAGTCGCGCTGCGACGCCCGAGTGCGCGAATTTCGCTTTACCTGTATATATCAGATGGCCCGCCAGGGCCGTACATTTCACGTATAAGTGTCCCGCATGCTCTAATGATCAATGGGTTGTTTAATAGCGGATTTTCACAGGGGTATTGCTGTCTACAGTAAGGTTACGCCATGCTACGAAGAGATAACAACCGGAGATTATCTCTCTGCATGTTCATTTCTTTAGTATGCTTCGTCTTCGAACCCAGCGTAGTATGCTGGTCTTTTGTACAGCAGCACTGCTGTTGCTGTCAACAAATCGACAATGGCTGATGTATTCAGCAACGATGGATACACATGCATAACTTTTATCTATGGATAATCTAGTCGAAAGGCAGCTGAAGCCCGCTAACGGTATGCGCAGGAGTTGCCAAATACCACCTGCCTTCTATACTCGTATATCACAGAACAGAGGTGGAGTTAAGAGCTACCGGATCGTTCAAGGCACATAAAAGCAACCCTTTGCTCGAGTGGAATGTCTGTCCGCTTGTATGTATATAAATTATTGAGTTATTAAACATTATTTTCTGTGTGTTTACTAAAATGGCTGCTATTTGTTTCACATCCGAAATATACAACACGTTGTAGTGCTCCTTCTTAGACCAGCGATTAGTTTCCCATAAAACATTGTTGTGTATGGAAGCCGTGTTATTGCAAACTCTCCCTAATAACACATCAAACTGAATGTTACCAATAATGATAATGATAATAATAATAATAATAATTATAATAATAATAGTCCGCCTCTGTGGTGTAGTGGTTAGCGTGATTAGCTGCCACCCCCGGAGGCCCGGGTTCGATTCCCGGCTCTGCCACGAAATTTGAAAAGTGGTATGAGGGCTGGAACGGGGTCCACTCAGCCTCGGGAGGTCAACTGAGTAGAGGTGGGTTCGATTCCCACCTCAGCCATCCTGGAAGTGGTTTTCCGTGGTTTCCCACTTCTCCTCCAGGCGAATGCCGGGATGGTACCTAACATAAGGCCACGGCCGCTTCCTTCCCTCTTCCTTGCCTATCCCTTCCATTCTTCCCATCCCTCCACAAGGCCCCTGTTCAGCATAGCAGGTGAGGCCGCCTGGGCGAGGTACTGGTCATACTCCCCAGTTGTATCCCCCGACCAAGAGTCTGAAGCTCCAGGACACTGCCCTTGAGGCGGTAGAGGTGGGATCCCTCGCTAAGTCCGAGGGAAAAACCGAACCTGGAGGGTAAACAGATGATGATGATGATGATAATAATAATAATAATAATAATAATAATTGTACCGGTTGGTACACCTATACGCCGCACATTTAAATTTTCCGCCTTAAAGTACTCCTCTACAGCTGAAACTCCGAACTTTAAAACTGAATTAATTCAACCGTTTATCAGAAGATGTCACTGTGTTAATTTCGAATTGTATTTGTTTATTAATAATCAAGAAGTGTAGACATTCTCTCACAGATGTCTCTACCAAATATGATCATGCACCTTGGTGCGAAGTAACGGAATTTTTCTTGAAGATACTTTATACTCATTCTATAACTAAATTTCGTTCTTTCATTTGTGGGTTGGCAATATAAATCTTTTCTTTCCGCCAGTTTTGAAGTTAGCCAATCAAATATTTCTGTCATCAATTTTCAGCCAATTGTGTCCTTCTTCCCCAATTTTTGATGTGTAAATTTTAGTTAGCCAATAAACACATGTGGGTGTGTCTTAATTATTCATGAAAGGTCTCGAATCTTCCCCGAGAGTATAAAAACTGCTGATTTTCTTGTCTCTCGGCCACTCGTACAACATCTAGCTTAGTGTATGGAAGTATAGCAGGAGGCGGGAAGCGCCTCTTTCATCCGCCAGCAGCTCTTCTACAAGGTAATGGCCTCTTAACATCTTCATTTCTTGCTAGCTCAGCAGTTTAGCCCTCGGGGAAGGTCCGAAACCTTTTCAATGAAACCTACCTTTCTAAAAATGTAACTTAGTGCCGGTTTATGTAAAAGTTTCTTATTACTTTAACTGTAAATCGGGGATAGAGAATGCTTTACCCTCTCGAGCTCCCCTTCATTTTGATTTGAGGTGACTACGTTTTCATAACCGATTTTCTACTTTTAATGTATTAAAATTTTCTTATACGAGTCACCTCCCTAGTTTGCGAAAAGCCCGGTATCATCGGCCTAGTGCCCCTTAGGTTTTATAAGGTTTCATGTAGGAGCGCAAGCAACGCCTCCATTCATCTTTTTATTTTGGATCATTTAATTAATCAGTTCTTTTCCACTAAGGCCCAGTAGGTTGGGTACGTGATACCCCCGTTTCATTTGATGTAAATGGTGCCTTGATGGTAATTTGTGTAATAGTCTGGTATTGCCTTTAATAGGCTTGAAAAATTGAGAGCGGCTCAGCTCTTTCTTGTGTTTGAAAAGTGCCTCTGGGAGGCTTGAGGTTAAAAGTTGGGAACAAGTGCTCCTTGAATTAGGAGTTTTCTGCCCTTTGGTAATTTGTGGTTGTGAGCTGAGAGCTCAGGAATTATAAACTTGGGGCTCGAAGCCCAGTTCTTGTAATGATCTCCTAAGACATATGATTCGTTGTACCTGATTTTGGCTTGTTGTTGATTTGTTACTTGTTGAATTTTGAAAGTCTATATGAAAATTGTTATGTTCTGAAAATATAACCTTTATTGAAATTTTAATTCATCTTTCAGCTTTGTACTTAGACCCGTTCCAGCCCGCATCTTCTTTCACCTCTGTCTTCCACGGATAACTCCGTAACAACAACAATAATAATAAT